>NC_052232.1:5348616-5648616 GCF_013401445.1 Tripterygium wilfordii | reverse complement strand
TCTTGATATTCTTGTTGGCTGTCTCGACTACCTTATTCATCTTCGGATGATATGAGGACGAGTGATGATGCTTGATTTTGAATTGTTCGCACACCTCATTTAGCAGCTTTCTATTAACATTAGTACCATTGTCTATGATGATTCTTTTGGGGACCCCGTATCTGAATATTATGTCTCTTCGAATAAATTATGCAATAACCTTGCTGGTTTCCTTAGAATAAAAAGCTGCCTCTATCCATTTTGTGAAGTAATCGATAGCCACCAGTATGAACCTATGTCCATTTGATACTCTCAAAGGGTTCAATCTTATTGAGTCTGCGCATACTGAAGAGGTGCTGATATGGCGTGCAGAGGAACGGCTGGTAAGTTAAACCTATCAGCATATACTTTCCACTTATGGTATTTCAAGAGATATTTAACATAGTCTATGCCCATCGTTAGCCAAAAAAACCTGACCGAATGATTTTCCTTGCCATAACGTAGCTGCCTCAGTGAGTGGCACATGTTCCTTCGTGGATTTCTACCATAACCCTCTTGGATTCTTCTTTATCAACGTATCTTAATAGCACCTGGCTGAAAGCTTTTTTATACATGACCCCATTGCTGAGGTGGAAAGAGCAAGCCAGTCGACGAGTCGTCCATTTATGATTCTTAGAAGCATGCTCAAAGTGCACTCTATTCTTCAGATAAGCTTTGATGTCGGTGAACCAAGGATCGCTATCACGTTCGAAATCTACATTTGCACAATAAGCTTGTACCATCATCCGTTCAATCTAAATGACCTCTATTTCTCTTGTTGGATCCAGGTCGTACATGGACGCCAGAGTCACTAACGCGTCTGCCATTTGGTTTTCCTCTCATGTGATATGTCTAAATTTAACTTCATCAAAGCTTGTAAGTAGATCTTTTTACATGTTCATAATATGGCAATAACTTTACATTTTGAGTTTCCCATTCTCTGTCGAATTGTTTGATGGCCAGTTGGGAGTCCTTATAAACCTATAATTTCCTTATTTCCTCTATCTAGAGCAGCTTAAACACCCATCACACACGTTTCCTCTATTTAGAGCAGCTTAAATACCATCACACACGCTTTATATTTGGCCACATTATTTGTGCAGTTAAAGTACGACTCAGCAATAAAGGGGGTTACCTTCCTGTTTGGGGAGGCGAGGGTAGCATCAACTCCCCACACAAGATTGTTCGTTGCAGCATCAAATATCATAATCAATAAGTTCTCATCCCTCCCTTTTGTCCCAGTATACAGAGCCATGATTTCATTATCTGGGAATTCAAAGTCCATAGATTTAGGATGATCCAATGCTCCATGAGCCAAGTAGTCTACCACCACACTTTCTTTAATTGTCTTTTGGGTCATGTGCTCTAAATCGTATTCGGAAAGCGACATAAGGCACTTTGTGATTCTTCCTTAGAGCATTGGCTTTTCGAATATGTTCTTGATTGGTGTCGTATCCCTTTTTTCCCGGCCAAGGAGGCTACTTTACGAGCACGATTCCTACCTAAAGCACATGAGTGCGACTTTGTATAAGTAAAATTGTTCTCCCTCGATAATTAGACAACTAACGGTTTATACTCAAATCGGTCAGTAAAAAGAAAATAAAATATGAACCATAACTTTATTGATTGCAAAAATCTTTTGTGAAACTGATTTCAAAGAAAGCACTCGACCCGACCAAAATCCTTCCTGCCCAATTAATGTACTTGATAGGAAGGATCGCTGGATCCTCTAGGATGACGCCACCTTGATGAGCTCCTCCAGCCCCTCTCTGAAACTAGTTGCTCGATCAAGGTAAGAGGAAAGAGTCTAGATGCTAGCTCTACTAGGGTGTCGTAGGCTCCCCTTCGCATTAATTGAATCAGAGAATGTCGTTAAAGGAAAATTAGCAGGCCGAATCATTGCCAAAAGAAGAGCGTGAGAACTCTGATGGTGTCGTACAGCTAGAACCTGCTTTCTTTGCCACCAAGAAACTTTGATATCCATGAAACTTGGATACTCTACCCCTTGAATCTTGACTGTGTTTCCAGAGGGAATGAAGCACACTCAATCACTTTCGAAACTTCATCTCCTCGGATGTGGAAAACTTGATGAAAGGATAGAGCTCAAGTCTCCCCCATTTATAGGTGAGCTGGGAGTTAATGCGATCAAAAGGAGAAACATCGTCATCAATGCCCAAGTCATATGAGAACCAAAAATGAACAGTCTGACATGCCTTGCTGTCTCCTCCATGCCTTGGGAAGAACAAAGTCCTTAAATGAGTTCGTCCTCTCACTAGGCCTAGACCTACTAGGATGGATTTAGGCCTGAAAGTTATATTCGGCCCACCGTAATCTAAACTCCACAAGAGCCCAAAAGAAACTCGATCGATATGAATCATTTCCTTTAAGCGCAAAGTAAAACCTCCCGTAAAAAACAGAGAAAGTACACATTCACATGGCTAGTCAAGTCAAGCGGAGGGTCATTAGACTTGGTGATGAGTGACGGGCGACGATCTTAACAAGAGGGGAGAGAAGGGAAATAAAGGGAGAAAATCATTTTAGAAAGAGCGGGAAAAAGAGGAAGATATAAAGGGAATTGGACTTCAAAAATTAGGAAGACTTTTGGATAAGGGAGAAGAAAAGAGAGGGGGAAAAAGGCCATCAAAGAGAATGCGAGACAAAAACCCAGATCTGGGGCCAACCATCTCTCAGGTAAGTATACTCTAAATCAACATGATGTGGATTGCATAAAAGATGGGGAAATACTCTAACGATTACCGGATTTATCCAAAAAGTGGGAATTAAATGGTATCTAAAATCATACATCTTATGCATTCCATCTTCCACCCATACTTCATCCACATCTGTGTCATGATAGACGATGTCCTACATAAACTGCATATATCTGTGCCCCTTGTTTAACCTTCAAAAATAGGTCATACTTCACTTCTGATTTTCTTTCATGTCTTCTCTATCATTCATGCATCACGAATCATCATACCGTGCATCCATCATCCATTCACATCCCTCGTACATTAGAATCATGGTAGTCGGCACCTAACAAAGCATTGCATATGTACATGCCCCCTATTCACCCACTCGGGTCTAGGCGGTGTCTCACGAGTATGACATTCTTCATGGTCCGTCTACCTTGCATACATTACATTTTCATCTTTCTCTAGGACACAGTTCCACCACATACATGCATACATTTCATCTCGTCAGATAGCGAAATATCCCCCAACAATAAGGCTCTACGTCACCACTTGGAAGCCACATGCACTCTATCTATAGAGTCATACAAGTTACGAGTTTCATTAACTCTATTTATGTAACTCTCTAAAATATCAATTCAAGTAAAACCTAAGTGTTTAGAATATATAAGTTGTGTCACATAACCTAATAAGAAATTAAACAATAAAACATATAATTAAAACTATGTTAGTTTATGTAGAGAAATCAATATCCTCAGTAAAAGTCATTCAAGGTATCTTTAATAGCCTAACATGTATCACTTGAGAGGTGGATCAAGAGATGAGACAGTTATGAGGATCTCATGATTATGGCATGAGATCGACTAGTTGGGTCGATTCTCCTGAAATAGTGACTTAAAATCAGCCTTTGAATAAGAAAAACTAATCAGGATTCCAAATTATTCCAAGATCACCGAAAAGGCATTATACAAACCCGAAGAGGAGAAAAGAGTGAGGGATTGATTTTTGAATTAAAGAGAGATTACCACTTAAAACTAGTAACTAACTTAAGTGTCAAAGCGTCCTTGGCCATCACCACGATAGCCGTTGGACCTACTAACCAATTCTTGTTTTAGGTATCTAAGAATCCAAGAGATAGCAAACCTTCCCAGGCCCATTCGACATATCAGCCCCAGAAGGTAGAATTTATTCACCACATTTTTAATAGACTATGCATTTGATATTTAAATAGAAAAATCGGCAATAATTTTATAAGATTTACATCATTCTAGATATAACACTTTGTAGATAACTTTTATGATTATAACACTATGTATGTTTGTCATGCAGACGTAATATAAAAAGAAATAATAAATAGTACTAATAATAATAATAATAATAAAGTTAAAATTAATAATAGTTCAATTAGAATTATTTTTAACTTAATATAATAATAAAGTATTTTAAAAATAATTCAACAAAAATCTAACCTTTAATAATGTTAATATAAAAAGAAATTTTTTATTAAAACTCTATACTGTAAATATACTCTATATTTGTAAAATATTTAACTAATTATTGGGAACAGGAGTAGTGTGATTGTGGATGAAGAATTTACAGGTATGTCAATGCTTGCTATCAGCCCAAAGGATTTAATAGGAGTTTTGCACCAATTTTGACCTTTGTACCAAACGGATTGTATGCAGTTAGAGAACACAAGACTGCTAGCTCAAGGTCTGACTTCTAGGAAAATGACTTAAAATTCGCATAGTGTCAATCTGAAAAAAAGAAAGAAACAAAATAGTATCACCTGAATAAAAGAACTTCTATGGAATTGAAATGAAAAACACCACATTGCTGGAATGCACAAGGAATTTCATTGAAAATGGATACATTTTGGGATGTATGCTTGTTTTACAAGCTAAAATAAAGACATAGCCATGGAGGCTTTGGAAAGAAAAAGACAAATCTAAATACTAGTTGACCGGGACCATGCTAAGTAAAGAGATAAATGACATGAGTCATGCCTTTGAAAGTAATAAAAGATTGAAGACATTTGACTCAGAATGGTTTGTAGATTCTTCTTTCTATTCTTTTATAGTATCAAGTGCTAATAATGTCTCTTCTCATACTTCTCTGGTACTTACTACACAAACTCCGTCATGGGAATCGTGATAAAATTGCCTTAGTGATTGCTTGCTTGAATGACTGAGAGTTAATGGTCGTCTTCAACTGCAACTCTCTCCTAGATACGGGGATCAAGGTAATCTCTCTCTAATCGTGCACTTTATTCAAGGAGAATGCGGACGCTCTTGGAAGTCATGGCAATCTCCACTTTGCGGGTCTTCAGGCTTCATGCTTGAATATGTGGGAACATGGCTAACAACAATCATTTTGTTGATACTTCTGCACGAAAGATCGTGTAAAAATGTGTTCTTTGATATGCAGGGCGAACGTGACTTATGGTTCGTGGTGTTGTGTTTCAGTTTGAAATATGCTTGAGAGAAATTAGGAACGTTCAACTAATAGAACCTGATTTATCCTTGACTCTCTGAGATAATCTTACTGAAATCTCAATTATTTCTCAACAAACCAATTTTAAAAAGAATAAACCATTAAGACCAAAATTCCTTGATTTGTAGCTTCTTGGACAATGAATTTCGGACATCCCTAATTTCTGGGAATTAACTCCTAGCGTTTAGGTCAGCAACCAATCAAAAACCTGCAAAATGAACAAATGTTAATATAAAAATTATCCTGCATCCGCCACTTGTCAGTATTTTATAACTCCTCGAATTGGGGGTCATTGAGGTGAGATAAAATTTTGTTTTTTAAGACTGTTCATAAAATATTTTAATGCAACAGTTTATAACCCCTCAATTTGGAGGGTCATTGAGAGCATTCACATATGCTTTTCTTACCAAATCCTTTAAATACATTAAAATGATTTTTTACAGAATCATGGTTCAACGGTACTTCAAAACAACTTCTCTAACCGTCCTCTATAACGTAAAATATTCATTTCTCCAATAATTTTAATATCTCTTTTTTTAATTTTACCCAAAAAAATATTATAGATGAGACAACATCGTTTTTAAAAAAATAATATTGTAAAAATAAATATCAGAAAATAAAAATAAATACTTATCACAAGATATTTATGTAATTTTTTGAATAGGCTCCAACGGGTGTGTTCTCAACACCCAAAAGGATTAACATAAAGGATTAAAAAATAAAAAATAAACATAACGAATTTTAAAATAGAAAATTAGTATAATATGTGAAAAATAAAAAAGGATTAAAAAGATATAATAGACTGTAGGAAAATCCTTAAATGAATTGATATTACCAAAATACCCCCACCAATAAAAATAGACCATGTGGCATGTAAGTGCCAGCTATGCCTGGATGAGTGTAAAATCAAAGTGCCTACTTCGGTCATGAAAAGTACGTACTTCGCTTACAACCGAAGTACCCACATTGAAACACACCGAAGTCATCAACTTTAACCATCCTTCAGGCATGTTGAAGACCGATCTACGTGGTACATCCCACCTGACCGAAGTAGGGTGGACGTGACCGACCTAGGCATAAATCAGATCCAACAATGAAGAGTCTCAGTAGGACACCAACTTTCATCAGAGTCCAACTCCCCTTTGTAGAGGGGTACGAATGGGATTTATCTTCTGAAAACCCTTTGTAAAACCAATGAGAGAGAGTTCGATTCCTACTATAACTAAAACACTTAAACTCATATAAAAGGGGAACCTCCATCCTCAGGTAAACATTCTAACTCCTACACGCTAATTTACTTACAGAGTAAGAGGCAGAGCTTCGGAGAGATCCCCACAGGACACCCTCAAGGCCCTACCGTAACTTACGTTTGCTCCTTGTGCAGGAAGGAATGCAGCCAATCAAGAAGGAAGGAATTGGTCTAACTAACTAATTCGTCTTAGTCTAGTAGGGTTAGTCTTATTTTTGACGTCATCGTGAACAAAATGATTTTTAAATTTTTTTTTTATTATTTCCTTCTGATGTAGCAGTTTTCCAATTTGGTGGGTAGATAGAGGAGCTGTTGGGGTGGATTTTGTTGGTTAGAGGGGCTCTTATCCTGCAAAATAGGGTAGATATCCGCTTTAGAGTAACTGTTATTTTCTAAATTGTCCATGAAGTTTTTTAATTCATTTCAACTTCAAATGTATTTTTATAACTCACATTTCTTAACTCTACTCAACTCTTATCAACTGGAACCTATTTTTCAAACAAGGTTACTATACTCTCACTAACTCTCCCCTCACTTAATTCTATTTAACTCACTCTCACTTAACTTTACTTAATCCTCTTTTTTTCAACCCAAAGAAAGAGCCTTAAGAATTATACAGACAACACAAAATATATCTTGGTGATCTAAATTCTCATGATTCTTGACATGAGAAGATTTTAGTATCTCTCAACGAAAAAACAAATGGATTGGAGTTTGCTGCTCAGCCCCTCTTATTCCTCATTTTTAAGGTATAAAATATTTTTTAAAATTCCCAAAAATAATAAATAGAAAGTATGTAAGCTTTTGACCTTTGGATTTTGTATTCCACTATTGGATCTCTAAAAAAAGATAATTAACATGTTACACACTTTGCCCGAGCCTATAGTGAATTACAGATAGAGTTCGAAAAGGTTAAATCTTTGATGATTCCATCATACATGATTGAGATGCAAAAACTTTTGGATAGGTATGAATTAAATTCTCTCTAGTTAAAGAATATCTTTCTAATTGCTCTGGAACAATTAGAAGATTCTTTAGAAGAAATACTAGGTTCTCCTTATAGCAGCAACAAGTTATGGGGTGGTGGTCCCACTTATGGGGTCAAATTAATACGTTTTAAGAAGAAATATTTAAATATCAGTCTCATGATCTCATAAGTTTCATACCCAATTTCATGAATTGAATCATTTTTTTTTTTGATAAATACGAGACATGTAAGTAATGTTTTTTACCATAATAGTCTCCTCCAATCCTGAAGAAATCCTATAATTGTGGTTGGAAATTCCACTTGAGTAGTAATTTTTTAGTCATTCAAAAAATTATGTGACCTTGTAGGTTCAGAGAATGGCCAAAGGGTTCGGCATATTGGGAGACTTTTGCAATGAATAGGTGAGTGTGGATTTAAAGATAATTACGAATTATCACAAACTAAGGAAACTAAACAAAGTAAGTAAAATAGCAAGACATTTCGTTGGTGTTTTGAGGGGAAATGAGGCTGAGATGAGGGTGAAATTAGTATATTCTCCCTTGTGAAGAATAATCAAGCTCACCAAAATGGTGAGAACGACTATTTTTCATAAGGAAGAATGAGTTTTGACGTGTAAAAAACTCTTTTACACTTGTTATAAAAATATTGTTTATTTTTTAAAAAGAAAAAAAAGAGTAATATGGAAATTGTAATATTAATATTCACACACTCATGTTCACTTTATATTTTATATCTAACATGATCATGTTCACCTCATATTCATCTTACATTTACCTCGCATTCCTCTCCTTTTCATCTCATATTTATTTCGCACAATTATGAATTAAATGTCAGTAAAAGGAGATAATAGTAGGTTCCGCAGGTTCTCCGCAACGTGGAGCTTCGTCACAAGATCCAAACCAGCTTTCACAGAACCAAATGATAGGATAATGGACCCCGACTGAAGAAGATGCGTGGTTCTCGCCAATTAACTGTCAGTACAAGAAAGGACACAAGAACTGTCAGTTCAAGAAAGGACACAAGAAGCCCATTCGGCTTGACGGAGGCAACAAAACGACAAAAAAAGCAACAGAGAGTCAGTTTGGTTGGGGCCCCACGATTCTTCTTCCGTAGGGGGTCCACTTTCATCTCGACCCGTGAAGATGCTTTGGATCTTGTGACCACTCTCCATGTAGCGTAGGACCTACCATTATTGGCGTGTGGACTCACTCTGTCTCTTCCTTTATTTTCCTAGCAACAACTTGCACTTCCTACAAAATCTAATGGTGTCAGTTTCGTTTCATAAATTGATAAATATTCTTGAAAAAAATTATTATATATTGTGCATCGAGGGTTTTGATTCTCAAGTGTTAATATGTCAGACATGAAGCTGACGATAAAAAATGTTGTTTAGGAAAATTCGCTCGATGATATATAATATAAGGGTGTAAAATAAGAGTATATACTTACATCATTTATTTGAAATATGTGGAGCTTAAAATAGTGAACCACACTTGTCATCTCATTCATCCACGCCATTAAAACGTAACTCTTATTTTTCACCCTTACATTAAACCCTTATATTAGAATTCTTCATATATATATATATATATATAGTAAGCTGCTAAGAGTTTTATACCAAATCTGTTAATCAATTTTTTAAATTATTTCTTTTTGAGAAGGAAAATTTTCATTAACACCACGAAACTTATAAAAGCCGACATTGATCCCGCTCAATCAGGGAACCAATAGATGACGGAAAGTTATCCAACCAAATAGACCTATCCGAAACATGCTTAGCCATTCTCATAAGAGAATGGGCTACAACATTTCTGGACCTAGGAACATGTTGACAATGAGAAACCAAGAATAGACATGATAGATTTTGTCTCCCTTACAAAGTGACCCATTCATTGTTATAAATATACTTAATTAAAGTATGTAGTCGATTGTAAATCTACATTGGATAGATGGATTTATTTGATAAGTTTGGAATAGTTAAAATCCATGTGGAAGTTATTAAGTGAAACAACACAACCGGTTGTGATGTTTCATAACTGTTTACAAACAACTCTTGGATATAAATATATATCTAATCAAAAGTTTTTGTGATTAATCTATCTTCCTTCAAATATATCTTCTCAGTGAGTTGCTTTGTTGAATCCTGTAAGACTGATATTGTTAAGAGTGTAAGGCAATATTTGTCTTAAGGATAGTGATTATTTCACGCCTCAAAGCAGTGTTTAATTCAAGTTGATCCTTCAATCTTAAGACAAATATTGATGGAGAATTCTACGACCCGATCATCCTTGAGTTTTATTCATCCAGAACATGTGAAGTTGGATCGCTTTGATGGCACCAATTACACCCGTTGGCAAGATAAGATGATGTTTCTCCTTACTGCTTTGAAGATTTCATACATATTGGATCCAGGACTTGAACCATTCCCTGAACCATCCGAGAATGACACCAATCAGATTAACGCCGATCGCAAGAAGAGAAAAGAAGATGAGTTGATGTGTCGTGGACACATTTTAAATTCTCTATCCGACCGGCTCTATGATCTCTACACACCGATGAAGTCACCAAAAGAAATTTGGCACGCCTTGGAGTCCAAGTACAAAATTTAGAAGATTGACACAGATAAGTTTCTTATTATGAAGTATTTTGATTTTAAGATGATTGATACGCTCTCTGTCTTGGACCAAGTTCATGATCTACAAATTCTTGTTAGCAAACTTCGCGATTTGAGTGTGAAAATTCCTGAAGTTCTCCAAGTTGGGGTGATAATTACAAAATTATCACCTTCTTGGAATGATTGTAGGAAGAAATTATTGCATCAAACTGAAGAGGTGTCTTTGGAAAAACTTGGACACCCTCTTCGTATTGAAGAAGAAAATTGGATTCGAGATGGGGTTGGACCAAGTTCGTTTGCTGCCGTGACTACTGTTGATCAAAGTGAGACCAACAAGCATAACAAGTACCTAAAACCAAGAAATCCAAAGGTTTCAAAAGGTTGGGTACTGCCAACGAAGAAAGTGACAAGAAAAAGATTAGAAAGTGCTTCAATTGTGGTATAAAGGGCCATTACATCAAAGATTGTAAGAAACCTTTGAAGAAGCAATATGCCAAGGCAAACACAGTTAATAACATCGAAGATGACGACCAAGAAATAGTGGCTATGATCTCTAACATACTATCCGAGTTGCACATGACAGATAATGCAACTAAGTCTACGGATTGGTGGAATGATTCCGGTGCCACAATGCATGTTTGTAATGACAAACGATTAATGCAAGATCTCAAGGATGTTGAAGACAATGAAGTGGTTCTCATGGGTAACAATAATACTGCCAATGTGCATGGCAAGGGTACTATACACCTCTATTTCACATCGGGCAAGAAGCTTATATTGCCTAATGTTTTCTTTGTACCAGATGTGAGAAAGAACCTTGTGTCTGCTAGTAGGCTTTGTCAAAGTGGAATAAGGGTTGTTCTTAAGTCTAACAAAATTATATTTACCAAGATTGGGGTCTTTGTTGGTAAGGGATATGCTTGTAATGGTATGTTTAAGTTAAGTCTCAATAATAATAAGACTATCTCTTTTGCTTATTTGATTGAGTATTCTACTTGGCACCATCGGCTTGGACATTTAAATCATGGTTCTTTAGTCTACATGTCAAAACATAATTTAATTTCTTTTACACATGAAACTAAAGATAAATGTGAAACATGTATTCAAGCAAAATTAACTAGGCAATCTTTTCCTAAAGTTGAAAGAACTTCTACACTACTTGAACTTATACACTCGGATATACGTGAATTAAATGATGTTTTGACAAGAGGAGGAAAGAGATATTTTATTACTTTTGTGGATGATTTTTCAAGATATATGTATGTATATTTGTTGAGATCGAAAGATAAGGCATTTGAAATATTTAAAAAATATAAATCCGAAGTTGAAAATCAAAAGGAGAAAAAGATTAAAGTTCTCCAAAGTGATAGAGGTGGAGAATACTTCTCCACCGAATTTTCCAAGTTTTGTGAAGAACATGGCATTGTGAATGAGTATGCTACACCATATACGCCGCAACATAATGGGCTTGCTAAAAGAAAGAATAGGACTCTAGTTGATATGATTAATGCCATGTTATTACAAGCCAAGTTGCCTCTAAATCTTTGGGGTGAGGCATTACTTACAACTTGTCATATTTATAATCGGATTGTGTCGAGGAAAATAAATGTATCTCCATATGAACGTTGGAGAGACAAGAAGCCCAATCTCGATTACTTCAAAGTGTGGGGGTGCTTGGCTTTCTATAGGGTCATCGATCCTAAAAGAACGAAGTTAGGACCAAGAACACTCAAGAGTGTATTTGTTGGTGATGCTGTAAATTCCAAGGCATATAGATTGTTGGACTTAAAGTTCTAATGTCATAGTGGAATCAAGAGATGTTGTTTTCTTGGAAAATAAATTTGCCTATAATTGTGGAAATTTACAAGAGAATAATGTCAACATAGATTCTATGATTGGTGATCATTCATTGGATCCAGAAACAAATGGTTCAAATACTTTTAGTAAAAGTGATGTTAATAGTTCATCATCGGAACTAGATACAAATGGTCCAAATTCTCATAGTGAGACAAGAAGATCATTAGAAGATCGTGGACTGACTTCTCTTAATGATAAAAGAAAGTTGGTCGATGATCGTAAAGAACCTAGGAGGAGTCAACGAGCTAGAAAAGAAAAATCTTTTGGATCTAATTTTGTTTCTTCACAAGCTATTTCTTTCCTTGTCGAGGGCAGTAGAGACGTGGTATTAAATAAAATACCTATTGTGTTGAACATAGAGGATAGTGATCCGAAAAGTTTCAAGGAAGCCATGACATCAAGAGATGTAGCTTTTTGGAAGGAGGCTATCGATGATGAAATAAATTCTATTTTGTCGAACAATACTTGGATTCTTGTAGATTTACCTCCAGGTTCTACACCTATAGGTTGTAAATGGGTGTTTAGAAGGAAGCAAAATACTAATGGTTCTGTTCATATGTTCAAAGCAAGGTTAGTTGCCAAAGGTTTTAAACAAAAACATGGCATTGACTATTTTGATACGTATGCTCCTGTAGCACGTATTGCTTCCATTCGAGTTCTTATGGCTTTGGCATCTATCTATGATTTGCATGTGCATCAAATGGATGGAAAAACGACATTTTTGAATGGTGATCTCGATGAGGAAATATACATGGAAGAATCGGAAGGATTTATTTTACCGGGAAATGAAAAGAAAGTATGCAAATTAGTAAAATCTTTATATGGTTTGAAACAAGCGCCAAAACAATGGCATGAAAAGTTTGATTCCATTATTTTAAGTAATGGATTCAAGCATAATAATGTCGGTAAATGTATATATTCTAAGTTCACAAAAGAATAGGGAGTAATAGTATGTCTCTATGTGGATGACATGCTGATTTTTGGCACTAATTTGCATGATATATGGGAAACAAAGAAGTATTTAACTTTTGCTTTCAAAATGAAAGATTTAAATGAAGTGGATACTATCTTAGGAATCAAAGTGACAAAACATAGTGGGGGTTATGCTTTGAATCAAACTCATTATGTTGAGAAAATGCTTACAAAGTTCTCACATCTTAGATTCAAAGAAGCTAACACTCCATATGATTCAAGTATCAAATTAGTTGAGAATTCGGGAAGAGCCGTTGCTCAACTTGAATATGCGAGTGTAATAGGAAGTCTAATATATGCCATGCATTGTACAAGACCGGATATTGCTTTTGCAGTTTGTAAATTGTCACGATATACTAGTAATCCTAGTATAGATCATTGGAAAGCAATCAAACGAGTTTTTGGATTTCTTAAACGATCTATTATGATAGGTTTACATTATACGAAAAATCCGACTATATTAAAAGGATATTCGGATGCTAGTTGGATTACAAGTGAACATGGAAACAAGGCAACAACCGGTTGGTTGTTTTTACTTAGTGGTGGTGCTGTATCATGGGCTTCTAAGAAGCAAACATGCATCTCTCACTCGACTATGGAATCTGAATTTTTTGCCTTAGCCGCTGCAGGAAGAGAAGCCGAATGGTTAAGAAATATGTTGTATGAAATTGAGTTGTAGCCACAACCAATGCCGACTATCTCTCTCTATTGTGATAGTGAAGCAACGATGTCTAGAGCGTACAATAAAGTGCACAATGGCAAGTCTAGACATATAAGTCTAGGGCATGAATATGTACGTCAATTGATTTCAGATGGAGTTATATCTATTTTGTACGTACATTTAAGAATCTTGCCGATCCTTTCGCCAAAGGTTTGTCTCGAGACATAGTGAAAAATACATCCATAGGAATATGATTAAAACCCATAGAAAAATCACCAATAATGGAAACCCAATCCTAGACTTTTGTTAAAATAGGATTAATGGGTAATAACAAGTTGTTATGTGATTAGCCGAAGCACTGACGTAATTCTAGTGTCTCATTCAGTTTGGATTAGTGCTATTTGCTACAAGTTGAGAGGTTGAGTTATAATCTTAATGCATTCCATGAAAAGGTGTGTCTTCATGAAAAGGTGTGTCTTAGTAGCAAAGACTTACAGGAATGTCACCTATATGAACATAGAAGTGGTGCCGCTTCTATCAAAGAGTTGGGTTGTTTTTTGAGTATGTTCATGAAATCAGGAGAGAGCACAAGGCCATAAAAGCGCTAGTTGGTTAACTCACAATGAATGGCCACATAGTATGTGTGTATTATTTCCGGTTCATATTAACGGAGTTTCGGTTTAAGCTATGCTACTATAAACTTCATTGAACTTTGAAGTAAGTACACTAAAATGGTTTAATTTTATACCATTTATGCATAATATCGTGGTGGGAAGATTATCTGTAATAAATTTACAATTAAGTGGGCGATTGTTATAAATATACTTAATTAAAGTATGACTGCTAACAATCCTCTGCATTCTTCACCAATTGCCTGACAAAACAATAAATTGTCATCTACGAAAAACAGATGAGTTGTATACAGTGCCCCTCGATCCACCAGAACACCTTGGAAGACATTATTCAAGTGAGCCAAATCAAGCATTCTAGAGAAAGCTTCCGCACATAAAATAAACAAGTATGGTGAAAGAGGATCTCCTTGCCTAAGCCGACGAGAAGGATTCCATAATCCATGAGGCTTACCATTTATTATCACCGAATACCTAAACTGATTGAAGGCAGTCCATAATCAGAAATATCCATCGATTATTAAATCCCATTCTACTCATAACAACCCTTAAAAAATCCTATTCAACACGATCATAAGCTTTTGTCATATCAGGATCCCTCCCACTACATCTTGTCTTCAAATGGTGCATAGCCTCAAAAGCGATTAACACATTATCTGTAATTAATCGCCCTTTAACAAAAGCGCTCTGGGAATCAGACACTAACAAAGGCAACATAGGTTTCAACCGATTGGCTAAGACTTTTGACATCACCTTATACACAACATTGCACAAGCTTATCGACCTACATTAAGATACCCACTTTGGATTTGGGACCTTTGGAATGAGACAGATATGGGAATCATTAACACTATCTGGCATCTTCCCTTTCTGAAAAAATTCTTGCACCAGGTGAATAATATCAAATTTTACAAGGTCCCAATATCTTTGAAAAAACAAATGAGGCATACCATCCGGACCTGGAGCCTTCGTTGGATACATCTGAAAAAGTGCCTTTCTGACTTCCTCTTCTAATGGTTTCGACACTAGCACTTCATTCATACCCGGAGTCACAACTTTAGGAAATGTGACTAGATCATCCAAACCATCATCAGTGATTTCAGACCAAAAAAGTTTCTCATAGAAATTGATAATTATCGGTGTTACCAGCTCCTCATCTTCAACCCAAGTACCCAAAGCGTCCTTAATCCCCACAATTTTGCTCTTTTTACCCCTCTGATTAGCGTTCTTATGGAAGAATTTTGTATTTCGATCACCATACTGCAGCCATTGCGCATGAGATCTTTGCCTCCATATAACCCTTTCCCATAATAACTCATTAATTTTTGCATTTAAATTACGGACTTCATCTTGGCTCTCCCCCGAATAGGATTGTCGTTTAATCCACTCCAAACGTTTATGCTTTGAACGTAATAATTTTTTAACTCCCCCAAAGACCTCCCGATCTCACATTTGCAAACTTTCAACCAACATAGATATTTTCTCCATAGCAGTACCCAGACCTCCTTCCCATCCATTCTGAACAACCAAGTCTAACCCTTCATGACGCGTCCACATCTCCTCAAATATGAACACTCTGGCAGAATGCCTTGCCAAAAGTTTGGTCTCAGATCCACTAAAATCGGTTGGTGATCTGAAATAGAGGCCATACAGTGATTAACTTGCACAGTTGGAAATAAATCATGCCTATTGCTCAGTCGCCACAACTAACCGTTCATAAATCACACTGTCCTGTTTGTTATTGCACTATGTATACTTACTACCCAAGTGTAGTAACCGGATTTCGTCCGATCCGAAAAAGAAAAAAATAGAAAAAAGAACACAAAAAATGCAAAAGCTCATTTCTTTGACCTATAAGCCCATAGATATTCATAATCCCTTTCTTGGATCCTTAAATACTCAAATCTTGACCCAATAAGATCAAATCTTAGAAAATATCTAAAAATAAGAGAATTATTTTAAAAAATGTCACATCTTTTTATGATTTTTGCTAGAAGAATGGAAAAGTAAAAAAGAAAAAGCCAAGAAATAAGGAAAGTGGGGGAACAAAGAGAGAAAGGTGTGGCACAAATTGGGAAAAGAAAAATAATAAAAAGAAGGAGACAAAGAGAGAAAGGTGGCACAAATTGGGGAAAGAAAAAGAATAAGAAGAGAGGAGGCGTGAGAAAGAAGAGGGGAGAGGCTTTGGCTTTTGGTGAAGAAAAACAAAAAAAAGAAGAGAGGAAGAGAGGAGGCGTGAGAAAGAAGAAGGGGAAGGCTTTGGCTTTTGGTGAAGAAAAACAAAAAAAAGAAGAGAGGAAGAGAGGAAGAGAGGGGAGAGGAAGAAGAGAAGAAGAGAAGGAGAGAAGGAGAGAGGGGGAAAACCGATTCTTTGGATTTTTTTGGTAGAAGCTTCATACCCCTCATATCTTTCACTCAAGTATTGCTCTATTTACACTTGATTTCAATGTTTGATTCATTTTTAGCATCCTCGGATGTTGACTAAGAATAGACATGGTGTTTCTTGTATTCACCTTGGACATAGGTGATGCTTGGGAATGTTTTCGATACTAATATGTTGAGCCCTTTCTCTTTACATTTTTTTTTCTTCTATTTCTTGTTGGAAAAAGCGGGAGAGACTATATTTGGATTTGATTTTCTTGGTTTGGATACGTGTGAATCTCATAATGTGGTCTTGACTCGATTTAAATCTTGATTTACATTTGAGTATTCTATTTTTCCCTCTCTTTATGTTTGTTTTGTTGGACGAGGCTCGGGCTTGGATATTATTTGGACGAGTTGATGGAGGCTTGAGCAATTTCAAGATTTTGTTTGGTTTATTGCAATTTGTGTATATTTGGCCCCCCATATTGTGTAATTTATCTTATTCATGTCGATTTGTATAATTTCGACATTTATTATTTGGATTATTTGTACAAGTGTGGATTATGAATATATAGGCTTAAAATTGAATATATGTCATTTCAATTAAAGAAATCATAAGTTGATTTCCTTTATTTGAATTATGAACCTTATTTGATTTCATTTATGAATTTGCCATAAGTTGGCAATAATAGGTTAAATTGATAGATGACACTTTTCCAAATAATCATTTATACCATAAGTTGGTATTTAAAATTAAACCTACCAAAGTTGGTAGGTCATTTTATCATTTATGTCATAAGTTGATATTTAAAATTAAACCTACCAAAAGTTGGTAGGTCATTTTATCATTTATGCCATAAGTTGGTATTTAAAATTAAACCTACTAAAAGTTGGTAGGGCATTTTATTAAATAAACCATAAGTTGGTATCTAAAATTAAACCTACCAAAAGTTGGTAGGACATTTTATCATTAACACCATAAGTTGGTGTTTTAAATTAAATCTACCAAAAGTTGGTAGTGTGTCCCCAAATAAAAACTATCATAAGTTTTAGTAATATTACAATTTCTTTTAATGCTATCATAAGTTGATAGTATTCTTACAAATCTTTTCCCAAAACTATCATAAGTTGATAGTGTTATTTCAAACCTATTTCCAAATAAAAACCATCATAAATTGATAGTAATATTCCAAGCTTTTTTTCAAACACTATCATAAGTTGATAAGTGTGTTGAAAGTAATAATTCAAACTTTAACAATTATATCTTGCAAAGAGCATGTATCCATAAGATAGCCATGAAATTAATTAGGGTAACCGTTTTCAAACGGGAGTTGTGGGGTGCCTAACACCTTCCCCACACTCAATCGATCCCCGTACCCTTTTCTCTGGTTCGCAAGTTTTTTTGGTGTCCAATTGCACTTTAAATCAATTGGTGGCGACTCTAAACATTTTTCATCCTCCAACGCCGGTCCGCGTCGTGACCCCGGTTGCGACACCAAGTAACCCAAATCATGCAATAGACAATCATTGAGGCAAGTCTGAAATTCCCACATGGCATTACTAGACCTAACCCTACCACCCAATTTCTCAGACTGCTCAACAATTTCATTGAAGTCCTCCACAACCATCCATGATGATGAAGAACAACCCTTTAGATGACGATGAAGAATCCAGAATTCAGATCTACGATTTTGCATCGGATGTCCATAGAAGCCTGTAAGACGCCAATCACAATTCAACTCACCATCCCTTACAGTGCTATCAATATGAGACTTTGAATAGCTCAATAGCTGAACTGGTACATCACGACTCCATAATAATGCAAAACCATTATTATCATCTGAACAACCTACCACAATACAGCCCACAAATCCCAACTTTCGGGACACACCTTCCATCCTGCCACACACAAAGATGTGTTTCTAGGAGAAACACAATGTGGGGATTTATACGTTGAATCAAATGCTTCAACACAAGAATTGCTCGGGGATTCCCCAACCTCCGACAGTTCCAAGATATGATTTTCATAATGAGCAGCGGGGTGGTGTTACCACCTCTGCCAAAACAATTTGAGATGCAGACACCTCCTCCATCCTCAATCACTTGCTAGACCCATCCTCCTTAGCAATAAATTGACTCTGCCTTTTTAGTGTAGCAGCCACATCAATACCATTTTGATCTTTACCCAGCCCAATCTCTCAACTATCGACTCCAGAACAACCCCCAGAACATGCCAACCGCTTCCATTTCCGTGAAACTAGAGCTGTTGCCAAGTTAGACTTCAACTTATTGCTTGATTGTCCAATGGTTATTACCTCAGTGACCTTTTCAGTTCCACCCCCACTACCAGTTGGTATAAGCCCAATTGTATCTGCATATTCATCTAAGAGGGCTGAACTTTCCCCCACCAACTCCTTCCCCACTGCAGGCCCCACACTCTTAGGTAGATTATCTTGTAATGGATTAGTTTTGGGCCCAACCACCTGCAGTTCAGTACCCCCTTCAACTCCCATACCCCTTCCTACATCCTTAACCCCATTACTGGACTCCTCTTTATTTGATTCATGTGCTGCTGGAGTAGAAGCCCCATCATTACTATTGTGCGAGAAAGTAGAGGGAGACCTACGAACTATAACTCCAGTATGCATCCATGGACCAAACGAAAAATTTTCTTTTCTACTTCTCAAGTCACCCTCGCCACAATCCACACATTCACGGTCAGAATGTCCTACTCCCACACACAAAGTAGAAACGATGGAAGACGTTCATATTTAAATTCAAGAAACCTCTCACCTTCACTTAGATTCACCATTACCCCCCTCAATAGGCATTGATCAATACGCATACGAACTCACACTCATAGAAATGAGTGCGAGCTATGCCCATCTTCATCTGTATCAACCATCATAACATCATTGACTTTTGATCCTAGTTTTTTCCCCAACCCAACTAACATACTCTCCATGGGTAGGTTATGACATTGAAGCCACATTGACACCCATTCATACTTCATGTCAGGAACATAATCAGCACTATTAAAAGAACGTAGGGCAAGAAGGTTTTTCTCAAATGTCCAAGGTTCCAATAACAAGAATCTATCATTCTTCCCCGGATTCGATCCAACAAATACAATCGTTCATCTATTTCCTTGATAACCAACGTTGAATCTTTCCATACTCTCCCAATTGACTGTCTGAATGCATCCTAGTTAACCTTCTTAGAAGTCATAATTCTCCCCACCAGACATCGTTCACTTCTCTCCGTTGGGAATGATTGCAACTCATCCACTAGATTAACTGCGTTTTTCTCTCGATCAGACAATCCCAATCGTCGAAACCTTTCAGCTACATCCCCTTCCATCAGAAACAAAACACTCGTGAATTTCCACCTCCTTTAACAGATCTAGGAAACCTCAGACAACCTCATAGAATACGCATATGAATTTTTCAATAGCACAATACTTATATAAATTACCATTAGTTAAATATGTAATTAGATGGAATGAAATTTATATTTTTTTCTATGCAAAAGAAACTCCTGGATAAGATAATTATTAATCAAATTAATCAAATGTTAATTTAAATATTTTAAAAGATTTTTTTATCTCATATATGGATATTTTGCATTGTATTTTAGGTTGCAATTCATAAGTTTCTATGCCAATACAATACAATATTATTGTCTTGAATAAAGATTTTGCAGAGTTTCTCTTCTCCGACTATAGATCTCCTTCATCACTCGTGAATCTTCGATCATCTGCATTTTTGGTGTGCTTTGGAGACATATATTTGATTTTATAGTTATGAAATTTTCATATCTGAGTGAAATAAACTTTTCTTGTTGAAGGGGAAGTCAAGATCCTTATTGTAGATATAAGTTTTAATATGTGTGTTGGTTTTTCTGTTTAATCTTTGTTATCTGGCATAGATAGGTAGAGTCCGGAATCATTTGGCGGTTATTCGACGATGTTCGGTGTAATACAGACAACTGTTGTTTGAGAGTGTCTGGCGATGAACGTTTTTGTGTTTGTGTTTGTGTTTTTTAGTTTTTTTCTTATTTTTTTAGTCCTCTTGATTGTACTTCATCTTTATGGTGGCCTGAGTGCCTATGGGCCTCAATTACCTAATTTATTGGGTAACTTAATATAATTAGGTCTACGACTTCATTCAAGAAAAAAGAAAGAAAGAATTCCTCTCTCCCTCTCTCTAAAAAAAATTTCTCAACTCTCCTCTCCTCTCATTTTCAAAACCGATTGGGGAGAAGGAGAGATCCGACACTTCTCCTCCTCTCCACCTCTTCCTCCTCCTCCCATGGGCTTGATATGCCCCTTTTCAATCTAGATCTACTTAATTTTTTTTTTTATTTTTTTGTGTTGAGTAAGGATTTTGTAAAGTTTCTCTTCTCTGACTATAGATCTCCTCCATTCGTCACGGATTTTCGATCATCGATATTTTTGGTGTGCTCTGACGACATATATTCAGTTTTATAGTGATGAGATTTTCAGATCTAGGGGAGATCAGTCTCTCTTGTTAAAGGGAAACCAAGATCCTTGTTGTAGATCCAAGTTGTAATCAATGTGTTGATTTTTCTGTTTAGTATTTGTCACCCGAGGTAGATAGGTGGGGTTCAGAATCAATCGGCGATTGTCCAACGATGTCCGGTGTAGAGTCAGGTAATGACCATCTTTGTGTTTGTGTTTTTTAGTCTTTTTGGCTTTTAGTCCTCTTGGTTGTACTCTATCTTTGTGGTGGCTCGAATGCCTACGGGTCTTAATTACCTACTTTATTGGATAACTTAATATAGTTAGGTCTATGATTTTTAAAAAAAAAAATAATTCAATGCAATATTTGGAAGAAATAATTTCCTTTATTTATTCTTTAACTGTGAATAACATTTGATTCCAATGATATATTCCTACATTTTTTGATGATGAAAAAAAAAGTGTTACTCAAAATAAGTTCCATACAGGATAATACACAAACGTTATGGTTTTCATTGTTTAGATCAACCATGTATGCAGTTTGAATGTCTCTATATCAATTGCATAATTGACACATGTAAATTTGAGTTCTTTATCTCCCTGAATGTTTGTCCAATCTTCAGCTCAGTGCATGGTTTCAGATATTCTATAGTCGTAGAGTCGTAGCTCATCGGAATTATTTTTTCATTTCCTGACAATATCATATCTCTGAAATCATGCCTGTATTTCATCAACTAAGTTCGATCTTGTATATATTTTCGTATCACACCTTTGAGCAAGTGATATCGCTCGTTCTTCCTTTCTTGTTAGGAGTGCAATACTATATATATATAAAGCTCTTGTGTCATCATTCATAGTTTAATATCTAGCAATCAGCATCATGCTGCGGTTGCTCAATGTTTTGTTGAAGAAATCATTTGTGCCGAGAAGAATTGTAACTTCTACGTTCCCAAAATTGCACAAAAATTGAAGGAAATTTCGAGTTTTTATATTGAAATTCGGCATAGACCGTGTACATGTCCATAATCTAATCTTTACCATATTATCCATTTCTTTGATAGCTTATAGAATTGTCGACAACTATGAAAAACAGATGAGAAAACATAATTAAGAATGATACAATTATATTATTATTAAAAAAAGTGTTTGATATATGAGATGATTTTTTTTAATGTAGCGTAGTAATAATCTGCCATAACTCACATATATTTCATTGAGAAGAATGTACAGTAGCAATGTCTAACTGCACTAATCATAATATGTATGATCAGGTCTTTAGGTAGTGAGTTGAAATAGTTGTTTTCAATTTTTTGATCTTCTGTGCTCATTTCTTAGTTCAAGTTTTTCTTAACATGCAACACATCCACTTTCCTTCATACGATCTTATGTATATTAGGGGCGGAGGCATGTATGTCCTAAGGGGGGCAATTGCCCCTTAAGTTTTTTAGAAATACCCTTATACTACTATGTTTTTATATTTTTATCCCCTTAATTTTTTAAGAATACCCTCTATGCTATCCAATTTTAAATCTTGCCCCCTTTTAAAATATTTTCCAAAATCCGTCCCATCAAACTTCTTTCATTCCAAATCCGTTAACTTACCCTTAAAACCACAACGCCAAAGTCCAAACCGACTTTAACCTCTTGCAAAGTCTATAAAGTCCAAATGCCCAAACCCACTTGACTTTGCTCAATTGCTCTCTACCTCTCCCTGTCTCTCGACTCTCAACTCTCAAGTCTCAAAGATAGCAAACTGTCAAAGTAATAAAGTGATGGTGACGGCCTGAGTCCCTGATGGGTGAGTTATGAGTTTGAAACGGAGTGGTGGTGGTGGTGGCGTGGTGCATTCGAATTTGATTCGAGTATTTGAATTGCAATTAACTCTTTGTGCTTCCATGACGATTATTGAACGAGCATTTTCAATTATAAATCATGTTAAAACAACATTTTGCAACAAAAAATCTCAATAAATAGCCCATAAAAAATTTCAGGAGCGCTGCCTTCGAATGCCTACAAAACGTTTTGCCCCCATTTGTCTAAAATCCTGACTCCACCCATAAACATATATATGATGTTAGATATTTACTTATAGTAATTAAATTATATAAATATAAATTTACATATTCCATAATTGTTGAATAATTATAGAGCATGAATTTTATTGGTTATGAACGGATGTGTAAACAATTTTTTTTTTCTCAACTCAATTTCAGTAAGGCGATTGATTATACTATTCAGTTAATATATTTTATAAATTTTACCTGTTTCATTTTAGCAACCGTGTTTTGATTTGTTATGTAATTATTGAGATGTTGACATATAATGAAGGATCTTTATTGAGCTCAAAAGATGACTACATGAATGATTTTTTATTACCATATACACTTTTTTGAAGTTGATAAATGTTGAGTAAACATAAAATGTAATTTATTGAGCACACTATATATTTGTTTTCGACGAAAGGTAAAACACGATTCCTTCAGTCTGAGTTTTTTTAATTTTTTGTTTTTGTGCAATTTAACTTAAAGATACCGTGAGTGTTTGAATTAAAAATAAGAAATAGTGAGGAGTCCATGTGATCACCAAACTAAGAAGAATAACAATCTAGGTGTCAAAATAAGATAAATATATGATAGAGCCTCTTGTTTATACATAAGTATAGATAGATAGTCTTCTATACTAGTGCTTTCTTACAAACTTGGAAAACACTTGAATAAAAGAGCGAACTCAAGTAATGGCGCACTTCATATCCTTGCGACCCACTAATTTCTCTTAGCTCAAGTATTGAAACTCCAGTTCAACCTATAAACTACTCCGAAGCTACTTCCTTTCTGGTCCATGCTCGTTTTTCTAGTAGAGTTGTGACTTTGTCGATTGACAGATGTCTACTCCAAGTTAAAAAAAATAATTTGTAAGCCAACTGATGCATACTTGTTGGGCGGGACTATTCCCACCCCTTTTTCTCTTCTTCGAAAATGTTAAATGGCCCAAGTTTCTTCAGCCCAACAAATCCCAATCCGATGTTGCGCTGAGGTGGAAGGTCCAGTCATCGTGCCAGCGTGGAGTTACCTAGGTAAACGAGATTGACTCTGTCTTTTGCCGCTTCTATCACGCACGGTTCCCGCTTCTTCACTCTTATCACTGTTTTAGGTTTCAAAGCTTTCCATAAACTAATTTCTCTCTCATACTATGTAAACTAGAGATCTTGGTTTGAAATTTTTCACTCTTATCACTGTTTTAGATTTCAAAGTTTTCCATAACCTAGTTTATCTTTCATACTCTGTAAACTGGAGATATTGGTTTGCAGCTGGGGGGACAAAGTTGGAGATTTGCTGGGTTTCGTCGTCCGGCGTTTCGGTATGTGTTCAATGTTGGAGATTTGTTAGGTTTTTCATGGGTATTTTCAAGGAACTCACACTCATCTACGCTTTAGTGAATTGCATTGTTTAATTAGGGAGGTTTGTTGATTGATTTGACACACCTTTGTGATCGACATCTTTATTGGGTATGTTATGCATTGTTTTCCATGGGTATGTTATGATTTGGTGTATGAGTTCACAACCAGTCCAAGATTGTCCCCTTTTTTAAGTCATTTGCATTGTTTATTATAGGAGGTATGGGCCTGCATTGGATTGTTTGTTGGCTTGCAATGTTTATTGATTGCATTGTTGATTTCCCTAGGGATTTTCGAGGGAACTCACACCCAACTGAGCTTGGTATATGATTAGACAAATGGTGCATTGAATTGTTTATTTATGGATTTTTTACCTTGTACATTCCTTTTTTTGATCTATTACATTGCTTCTCTGGGTCATTGCTTTGTTTTTTAGGGTAGGATTTTTTTGTCATTTGCATGGTTAAAAGGTTTTGCATTGTGTTTGAGAACAATGTTGTTCATTTTCAATTAAATGATCCATATTAAACTGAATCACATTGTTTGTTTGAACAATTAATTGCATTGAATTGTTTATTTATGGATTTTTTAGCTTGTACATTCCTTTTTTTGGTCCATTACATTGCTTCTTTGGGTAATTGCTTTGTGTTTCAGGGTAGGATTTTTTGTCATTTGCATGGTTAAAAGGTTTTGCATTGTGTTTGAGAATAATGTTGTTCATTTTCAATTAAATTGTCCATATTTAACTGAATCACATTGTTTGTTTGAACAATTAATTGTAGGGGCAAGAAAATTGATTTGGTAAAGAAATGAAAAGGCATGATGAGTCATATCCAGGGTGGGAGGACTTGCAGCTTGAGGGCAATTATGTTGCCAACTTGATTGAAGGTGCGATGAGTACTGTTAGTGCTATGAGTGCTGCCACCTTTGTTAGTGCATTAAATGTGGTAGGTAGCTCGAATGATCTTATTACTACAAGAGGCAAAGGACGTCCTCCATTTGTGAGGAAGAAAAGGATTTTCAAGAGGTTTGCTTGGAACAACAAAAGTAGCAATGATGTGCTGCCAGCATCAACAGGAATAAGTGGAAGCATGGTAACCTTATTTCACATTTTTAGTGTTAATCTTTTTATTTCAATGTAATGTTTAACTGATTAACCTTTTATTTATTTGGCCTCTTTGATGTGTAGGACGCAAGACATGTGGATGGGTCAAGCTTCATGTTTTGAAGAGAAGTTGCAGTTTATTTATGTATTATGTTGTTGAAGTAACAATTACTTTGTTTTATCAAAGACTATTTAAATATCGATTATGCTATGTAAGTTTATTTATGTATCGAACAATGTAATTTAGACTGGTCCATCAGATCATTGTGTAATGGATGCATTGGAAAATTGGTTGTGAAATAGTTAAGCAAATAGCAGGAAAAGAACAATGCAATGGGTGTTCAGTCGAGAAATGCACATATGGGTGTGTAATTGCTCATGAATGGGACATAAAATATGCAAATGCTTCTAAATGCTTCTGGCATGGACATATAATTGCTCATAAATGCCTTAAAATGGAAAACAATGTAATGAGTCTAATATTGGGCAAATGCAAATTTGGGTGTCAAATATTAGAAAAGACATGGCAATGAGTTCAACTATTCCATGAATTTATTACATTGGTTATACCAACCACTTACATATGAGAAACTATTTCAACCATCCTAGCAAAATATATAGTTCAATCATATTAGCAAATGATCCTATCATGAGACCAATGCTTAACTAGGTGTGTAAAACAATGCAATATGCATATCAATGCAATGTCAACGAATGGGACAATGCTGAAATAGGTGTGCAGTCAGGCAATGAACACAGGTGAAAAGACAATGCAATTTTCATATAATGTACATGGGTTGCCAATGTATCATAAAAAAAGGGTTCTTAAACAATGCACTCAGTATTGGTGCAAATGACCTGGGTGTTACATTTGTCAATCATATCAATCTCTAAAAGGGTACAATACAAAATCAATGCAATCACAAAATTCTAAATTCATTTCTTGGCATTAAATTGTTCCATCAGAACATTACATTGTTCACTAATATTACTGACAATATGTCAATTGGTTCAGACATTGCAAAATGTTAACTGGTTGAAATAGTTCAACCATATTAGCCAAAATTATATATAAAATTGTTCGGTTCATTTGCGAAGTTGTAATAGCACGATCATCTTCATAATTGGCATTTGTCATTGAGAAGCAAGTGAATAACGTGCGCCCTATACCTTAGAATATCTTCCTCTGTTAAGGGCTTGGGGATGGGTTTGTTGTTGAAGATGCACTCCATTATGTGCATCACAATGATGCCACAATCCACACTATTACACAGTAAAAACAGATATTCAATTGGATTATAGGATAAATAATATTGCAAATGATAAGAGAAAATTTTAGTTAAACTAACGAAGCTACTGGTTGTTGGGGTGAGTCCTTCACTGTTGAGAGGGATGCTGCTGGGTTCTATGCACCCTCACTAGGAAATACTAAATCATAGTACCTAATCTGTTAAGTCATTACGTTTAAAAAAACAACAAAAAAACCCAAAAGAAATAAACAATGCAAATGAGTAAACAGTGGGCCAAAGTTAGAGTATAGTATAGTGAAATATCATCAAAAATCATTTGCATAAAACAATGCAAAGCATATATATATTGTGAATATTAGATCATTGTGCAAGCTGACAAATACTTATACAAAGGAACAATGCAAGACACCAAAATACGATGAATTGATCATCTCAGATAGCTCATCAAAATGTAATGCCAAGCTCATGAAGTCCAACTCCAACCCAAACAAACAATGTAAAGCAGACATTAGGGGGTCAAACTCATATGGGTATGCAATAAGTATAATAACCTACCCAAAAAAAACAATGCAAATCAATAAACAGTGGGTCAAACTCATAGTACAGTGTAATATCATCAAAAATCATTTGCACAAGACAATGCAAATCATACATATATTGGCAAGCTTAGATCATTGTGCAACCTGACAAATACTTCTACAAAAGAACAATGCAATAGAGCAAAATATGATGCCTGGATCAGCTCAGATAAAATGTGGGGCCAAACTCAAAACAATGCAAATCAGTAAACAGTGGGCCAAACTCATAGTACAGTGAAATATCTCAAAAAACATTTGCATAAAACAATGCAATTGGGGGGGCGACTTTCAAAAACTCAAACAAAAGTTACAATGCAAATCCCATACATATCATGCCAATCTTCAAGTCAGTGTGCAATCTCACAGATACCTCTCCAAAGGAACATTGCAAGACATCAAAATGTAATGCCAAGCTCATGAAGTCCAACCCAAACAATCAATGCAATACAAAACAATACTGCCAAGCTCAGATGTGTCAAAATCCCAAAAAAATTCTTCACATCTAAACAATGCAAAGCTATTAAATTAGGGGGTCAACCTTGAATATTTAACTAAACTCAAAAAAAGCTACAGAAATTACAATGCAAATTCCATAGATATCCTACCAAAACTTAGGTCAACTCGTAATCTCACTGCAAGACATGAAAATATGATACCATGCTCAGCTCATATAACTCATCAAATGTAATTCCAAGCTCATTAAGTCGAACCAAAGTAAACAATGCAAATAAAAAAATCATAAATCAAACCGTATGAAGAAAACCAACCATGTTTCTCAAAAAAACAACGCAATGTCAAAAATAACACAAAAAAGCAACTACAACACTAATAGGAAGACATAACCTTGAAATTTTCTTGGAGTTACACTAATTTTCAACTCAGACAGTAGCTGCAACCAAATAAAACCAGGTCGATAATCCCCATCACCATTAAAGGACTGCAAATATACCAACTTATTATCAGACGATAACACGTTACCTTCAAATTTCTTTCTTCGTTACACTGATTTCCATCTCAAACTGCAACTACATGGACGTATCGATGCTGAAGATCTGCAACGATGGGAGCATAATGTTCACACAATGCAAAGAAAGAAGAAAGAAGAAAGAGAGGAGGAAATGGGTTTTGGGGTTCTGTTTTCAATGCAAGAAGAGAGTCTGGGCTTAAATTGCTCTTGGATTACCGAGAAAGCTTTTGCAAAAAGAGATCTTTTCAAATTAGTCATGTTGATAATGCTGACTATGCACGCCACGTCGACTTGGGCAAACTTGGGTTCCAAATACTTGGGCCATTTAACAGCTCCGTTTCTTCTTTCACCCCTACTCTATCTCTATGAAATGACCCCATGTTTTGTCTTTTTTGTAAAAAGAAATAGCTTTGATGAGATGACGTTTTTGAAATGACGTTCATTTGCCCTTACGTGGGTTTTTTTTTCCTTTGCATGGGACCCTCCACTCCTCAACCTTATTAATTCCTTCACTTGCTTTCATGTCTCTCCACTCCCTCTCTAATTCTCCTCCATAGATCCCATCTACTACTACTTCTATCACCAATTCAATCTCTTCTTATCCCAAAAAAAAGTTTGTAAATTGCTGAGAACCCAATTGTCAAAAATAAAAACCTGTTCAAAAATGTCACCCCTACTAGCCTACTCTATGAAACGACCCCATGTTTTTGTCCTTTTTGTAAAAGGAAATGAGGTTTTTTTGTCATTTCTAATTTTTAAAAAAATGAGGTTTTTTTTGTCTTCCCCATGTTTTTATCCTTCTTGTCTGACATTCAAAAAAAAATGCTTTTTTTTCTTTTAAATTTAAAAATAAAAATGACGTTTTAGGGACTAGCATTTGTGGTCCTTTTTTGTCTGAAATTTAAAAAAAAGAGGACTTTCTTTTTATCGTTTTAATTTCAAAAATAAAATGATTATTGATGTGACAAAATAAGATAGGGAGGGACGTTTTTGTCTTAATTTATAGAAAATAGATGATTCATGTGATGGCTTAGATATTCAATGTAATCTTCCACCACTCTTACAATTATATAAATTATAATACAATGGTTTCAGAAGGAAATATAGAACGTCTACATTGAATATATGCTGCAA
The DNA here is from genome assembly GCF_013401445.1 of Tripterygium wilfordii. Taxonomy (NCBI): domain Eukaryota; kingdom Viridiplantae; phylum Streptophyta; class Magnoliopsida; order Celastrales; family Celastraceae; genus Tripterygium; species Tripterygium wilfordii. The sequence continues at coordinate 5,619,170 of NC_052232.1, read as the reverse complement.
GTTGTTCCATATACGGTGTAACCCATCCAGTTGTGCAATCATACCTGTATGTAAACCATTGAATCATAATGAAAGGCATCGGATAACCCTCTGTCACCCATTCAATTAACGATTGATGAGAATTGAATATCTAAGAATGTATTAATTTTGTTAGAAATTAATAAAAATAGCATGTATTAATTTAGTTATTTAGCATACCATATCAGTGGAAAATTTATTTGTAACATCACTTCAATGTCTTCTTCACCTTCATTTACAAGATCAAGTTCTTCTTCTTGTTTCATTTCATTTATATTAATATCATCCTATCAACAATACAAATTCACTTTAATATATGCAGTTAATCAAAATAATTATTAAAAAATAAAAATTGATATATTTACCTTATCACTAGAACCACTTGACAATCTTAACTCTTCACTCCATAATTTCAGATGATCCATTTTTTTCTCAACCTAAAATGATAGAAGGGTGATTATAAGCAAAAGGGGAGGCTCATCCGGTCTTCCAAATCTGCTGCTAGCAGTCCTTCCTAAGCGGTTTAATGAAGCCCGAGAGAAGAAAGCACGAGACTACTTGAACCTTTGTGAATGGGAACGGCTACCATAGAAGAGATGGTTGACTTTACGAAAATGAAACTATATAGTGAAGTTTTTCTAGAGGCTTCAAGCTAGAAAGTAAATAGCACTTTCAAGAGGAGTAGTGATAAAACTACTAAGATTATGAGAGCGAAGGTCGGTGCTTGATTCAATCAGTCAAGACATTGGAGTCTTTTATGTAGAGTGAAGAATAACTGAGTAATTGAACCAATCCCCTCTCCCATTTTGGACAAGCAAAAAGTTAAAGTGACAAGACAATGGATAGAATATTTTGAAATGATATCAATGAGTCCAGAATTATTAGTTTTTTTTTTTCTCATTGAAAAGACAATGGGAGGTGGTGGTGAAGTTTAACTACAGAGGATCTCTTCATCCGAGGGGACGGGGGGGCATTTGTCGCTAGAAGAACGAATGAGGCAAGGGGTGGTCTTCTTCTCTATTTATTAGTGTTTAAAATACTGACTTGTACGTATTGGTTGAGGAAATATAGGACGAGTACACTGAATGTATGATGCAAGTTGTTCTGTATATGGTGTAACCCATGCAGCTGCGCAATCATACCTGTCCCTAAACCATTGAATCATAATGGGAGGTATCGGGTAACCCTCTACAAGGTAATCTGGACAAAGTGATTATTATTAACGAACTCGATAGTAATCGATAGTAAAATGCACAAATGAATGAAGAGGAAGCATTATTGTTGGGTTTGCGAGTTCACGTACATGACAGTCTATACTGCCTTACAATAGAGTTTAAAAGCAAACCGTAAAATTTGTTGACATGGACAATCTAATGGCGTTGACGGGAATTTATTTTTTTTCATGGTAAGAGTCTAGTCTTGTCAATAGAAAAACATGATGATAATTGGAGGGACCCATAAAAAAAAACTCTAAAGACAATTATCTAATCAATAGGGGTTTAAATAGTAAAAATAGGGATGCCAATAACACCACCCATACTTCTTTTATTTCCCTAGAGACTGCTTCCTCTTTGATTTGATTTTTAGGATATTGTAACCAACAGTCAAATGCACTCAAACTAACAATCCTACCAATTAACTTAAAACATGAACTCATGTAGTTTCAAAGCACTCTAAGAGTCTTTGGATTGAGAGATTTGGAGGGAATAGAAGGGAAAAAGAGTTTCCTTCTAATTCCCTTGTTTGAATAGTTTGTAAAAAATTATTGAGGGGAAGAATTTTAAAGGATTTGGGAGAAAGATTTCATTAAATTTTTGTCAAAATTTTTTCCTCTCAAAATGGAGTCATTTGGAGGGAAGAGATTATTAATTAAGTTATTTATAAGTTAAAAACATATTTTACCCTTAGACATAACACTTAAACATAAAGAATAAAGATAAACTAATAAATTAAACTATTTTTTTTTTGTTTATCCAAACATGAGAAATGAAAATGTATTTTCCATTCCATTCTCTTCCCTTCTCTTCCTTCCTTTTCCCTTCCCTTCCCTTCCCTTCCCTCAATCCAAACACACTCTAAATTTACAACAAATTTACAACGTTCCACTTAAAAGCAGAATTTGCCACCATCTGCACGCAAGCCACACGCTCAAATTTATACGCTGAGCAGAATTTGCCACCATCTGCACACAAGCCGCACGCTCAAATTTATACGCTGAGCAACAATCGCTCTTCCACTTGGTCATGAGTGCAACACCCTGAGAGCTTCCATCACTTAATTATCAGTAATGATCAAAATTTTCACTGTACATGTTCTGAACGAGATTCTAACCAAAGATATGTTAATTCTATCATTAAACATAGAAGGATTCAAAAAAGAGTTTGCCCAACTCATACACTACAAGCCCCTGAGAACAGTTTCTGCTTCATCAGTTATAAGTAAGAATCAAGATACCCGTAGTTATGTCTTTTGTTATACTGCAGCAAACTCGCATAAGTTCGGTCCCAGATTCCTATATACAGAGATTCATCATCTGGGCTGAGTGCTACACCAGATATCTCGCCGAAGAAATCAATCTCTTGCCTCCTTTTATAGTCGGCTTTTGTACTATACACATGCACAAAATCAGCAGGTTCAGCAACCACCATGAATTCGCCATCTGATGAGAAGCGAATTGAACGAACAGCCCCCAAGTTTCCCTTTAGAATTGCAACGGGCAGCGACAGGTTTCTAATATCCCATACTCGGCAAGTCTTATCCTGGTTCCCCGTGGCAAAAGTCCGCCCATCTGGGTGCCATGCTGTTGCGAAAGAGTAATCCAGATGGCCCACCACTGTAGAAATGGTCTGTAAGAAAGGACCAAATATGAGATGTGAATAGTCTGCCAGACATTCTTCATTACAATTAATAAACTGCATTTAAGCGAATCTCAATAGCACATCTTCCCAAAAAGGCAGATAGCTGAAACATTTGCCCATCTTTTTCTAAAATATGTATATTGAGAAAATGGAAATACTGTGGTAACTGGTAAGACACTACTAGAAACTTATGGCATTTCCATCACCAATTTCCCAAAATGAAATTCTCTCCATAAAGGCAAGAAAATTATTGCTTGATTTTTTAAGGAAGAAAAAAAAGGATTTGAATATCAGAGTTCAAGTTGACGTCATGATGAATGATGGACAAACTCATTTTACCAACATCTGAGTTTTGTGTGAGACAAGATGATGTCAAAGAACATTGTTATACCTTTCCATTTTGTGCATCCACAAGCAATCCATCCAGGTGATCACCAACAACAGCAATTAACCTACGATCAGGGCTCAGTGAGGTATGCTGCATCAGGGTAAAAAACAAAAGGGGAGACATTAATCATACTTTAATAATTGCTGATATATAGTGTTTATTGCAACGTAAGAGCGATCTGTTGACAAAATGTTATGATAACTTTCTATTTACGAGACCTGCATGTGACAAGAGAGCATGTGGCCCAGTGATAGACTAGTCGGGGTACAATCCAAAGGTTATATGTTTAATTCATGGAAACAGCCTCTCCACATATTATGTGGAGTAAGCTGCGTACATTATCACAAATTATGTGGGGTAAGGTCTGCGTACATCTTGTTTTTCCCTGACCCCACCCACTTGGGGAGCCTTTTGCATGGGGATTATTTACCTTTACAGGCGAACATGTGGTCCAATGGTAGCATCTCCATATATCATGTGAGGGTAAGGTGCTTGTCCCCGACTCAGCCCTCTACGGGAGCCTTGTGCACATGATTTGTTTACGTTATCATTGTTTACCTTTTATTGCTACTAATATTAATTCTCAAAACTATTGCTCTACAATTAATCACTTGTGAAATAAATGATTTTTCCAGTATCAAAGAGTCAGAGAGAATACTAAATGGAAACCTGTTCTGCAATATTAAGCACACACAAAACTTCCATCCAGTCTTATGAACTACCCAAAAGATAGTTTGCCCACAGAAAGTAAAAACTCAGGCAGTTCTTATCCAGACAAATGAACATAAACGACCCCCTCCTCTTTAATCTCCCTCTTTCCAGGCTCAAAAACGAAGAAGGAAAAAAAAAGAAAAGAAAACTAGAAAATGCAGACTTAGAATGCTAGTTAAATTGCAGAGCTTAAGAGCACTCACATTCACCGGCCAAGGGTAACGGAAATGATTCAGAATTTGAAATCTTTCCATGTCATATTCTCTTAAACCACAATCATTGTTAGATGCCATGAAATGTACTCCACCCCTGCAAAACAGTTTTAACATCATCATGTTTCCCACAGACGGCATATATTTCTCGATGACAGATCTTGGGAGCAAAAATAAACGCTACCTCAAGCTGTCGTATATCTCAATAGCGTTTGTGATGGCATTATCATCATATGTGGTGGTGCGAGCACAGAAGCTAACTCCTTGCTTGTCCAGACGCTGCAGGAACAGGGATACAGTACAGTAAATTTTAAGACAATAAAGAAATCTACATAAATTCCGTTCAAATTCTGTAGCTATTGGCCTATTACTAAGCCCCAAAGTACATCCAGAAAAACTTCCACTGACATCATTTTAAAAAAAAATGCTTGGGGCAAAAGAAAGCCACTTCTAGTGATTTTCATCCCCTTGGCTTACAACTTGCATGGTGGGCAAGAATGCACAAGTACTAATAAGCGGAGTGTGAAGAAAATACAATTTCATTGTCTCAAAGAAATTATCGTTCAAGTCATTATACATTTTACTGTCAACTACTAAGCAACCAACAAATATTGATCACCATTAGATTCAACAATTTTAGTACCGGATCCACCCAGAAATGAACATATAAACACATCAAGCATTATTGACATTCGACTTGATACCTTCATTCAATCTCCTCATATACAGTAATGGATAGCTAGTTAGTACAAAAATCATATTCAAGATTTAAGAATCAAACAGTTGAAACAACCTTACGAGTTAAAAGCCAACAAAAAAGAAAAAAGAAGAAGATGAGAAGCAAGCAAAAAGTTTTGATAGACAACTGAACTAAATTTTATACTCACTGGAAGACCATGCATATTGCAAGGACACAGACATTCAAAAAGAGGGGTGGGAGAACCAAAAGAAAACAGCTCAGATATTTGGAGATAAAATACCCCTTTCAAAGTGCAATGCTAATGCATTTTGAATTGTAACTTTTATCATATGGAAAATAACTGTCAGGCATCTGTATCCAAATAAGTTTTTCTTCAAATTAAGTGATTAAGTTTCTGTTGGGGCTTATTGATAAGAGGAGACAGTGCATTAAAAACAGAAGATTAATAGGTATTGAAAGATAATCCGATTTGCCTGTTTGCAAAAGTGGAAACGAAAAAAAATTTAAACATGACTGAAAAGGCTAAAAAGTTGAGATTAATACAGTAGGGGATGCAAAACATTTTTTTTAAAGGAGGCCAAAAAAGACATGGATAAAAAAATACATGGTCAGGGACTTTCGGTTTTTAGCCTGAGATCAAAATCTCTTGTCCATGTCCAACTCTAATAAACTCCTGGAATATTCAGTTTAACAGAGAAGCTTTTGACAGGTAGTTAATTACAACATGCAAGAGAAAAATAAGCTGAATCGGGCACTGCAGTCGAAGACCACAACAAACTTTTGTTCCTCATTGAGGATGACGGTGAAAGAAAAATTTTCTGTAGGGAAAAAAAAAAAGGAAAACAAAACCCCTACTAGAGTTGCCTTCTTTGCATGGGAAGCCACTTGGGGTACAATCCTGACCTTGGACAATTTACAGCAATTCGATAATGGTAAACAAATGCTTGCCGCGCATCGAAAGCAAAGAATTGATCTGTTATATCACAATTCATCGTTGATGGTTGTCTAACCTAATGTTGGCATGAAGTCATCATAGAGCTTTCCCTAGGTACAATGACCCCTACAGCACTTCCTTATCTATCATATGAACTGCCAGGGGAGAGACAAACCTTAGAGCCTTTGAAGGAAAGGAGAACTTATCCCAAAAAAAAAAAAAAAGATGAATGGGTCCAGTTTCGGGTTTTTGATCCTCTAGCTACTGTAAACTTGACGAAACTATTCTAATTGATATTTTAGAGCTCTTTCATTGCAATTAATCTCTCTGAAGTCTGATTTGCATTTGGGTTGGCATCTCCTGGGCACCTTTCTTATTAAATTCTATATTGGTGCCCAAAAAAAAATATTGATGAAATTGATAAAAAGTACATGAACAACATAGGATTAGTAGAGAGCATAACTTTAGACTCGGTAAAATACCACACGAAATCCACATCGAGTACCAAAATTTCCTTACAGATGCATGCAGTTGACCTAAAATGTTTTGGAATAAGGTTTTGATGCTGTTGAAGATGATAATGATGAACTTAACAGGCTATGGTAGACAGATTTTCTTTGACACTGGGATTTGAGATGACTGTTGATGGAAGAGATTTGTGCGATGCTGCACCACAGAACCAATGGAGGTGATATATTGGAGATGGCTATTGAGGGGTATAGGGCTCAAGCATCGTCACAGATCCTGGATATGCTAAAGTTTGTCATAATGAAGGCGTGTCTTTTTTTTTCCAATGCAAAGGAGATCTTATTGATGGAATGCATCAAGAAGCCAAGAGGGTGCAATTCACAGAGAAAGGATTGCAAAGCTAAGGAGCTAATGCTCTCATGAAATTTAATACACATATCCAACATCCAAAAGTTAACACAGCTTAGCCAATTATCCATAAACTGGCTGACAGAATATTCTTGATCACTAAAGGTTCTGCAATTCCCTTCCTTCCACAGTATAAACTGGTTGAGAAAAGACTCTTGATCATTAAAGCTTCTGCAATTCCTTTAGCCAACAAGTAGCTACGGGGACAAACTGCAAGATCTTCCTGCTCAATTTTCTTTCCTAACGATCTTCAAGTTCTGAGCTACGAGCACAAATCAACAGCAATAACTCAATTGATATCAACTAGAGTCCAGAAAACTCCCCAAACATTTCTAGTCCAATCACAACGCAATATTATGTTTTAGCAGATTCTTCAGCAATGGGGACAAACTGCAAGTATCATAGTGAAGACATATTTGATGAAGGAGATGACAAAACCGTCAAGAAACGAGGGACTCCAAGGAGAAATGGTTGGTTTTCAAAAGGATTCAACTGAGTTAAACAGACGCATAAGCAATTTCTGGAAACTAAAGAAAGTTTTAGAGCTTAACACGCATTGCACATTGCAGACCCTACTTTCACGATGAACAGAGAACCACACTTTCAAAATGTATTACCATTTGTCCAAAGCTATTACTAACAGTGTTGACAAATTTAAAAAAGGTTATGACTAGATCGGCAGAAAATTCCTGAAAATCTGCCAGAAAGCAGGTAGGAAATGCATCAGTGATCTTGTTGAGGTGTAGAGTCCTCTTTCCGATTGAGAGAGCAAAAGGCAGGAAAGTCAAGCTAGTTTGTCCCAAAAACATATATTGGATAGGGCACTTGAGATAGGTCAGTAAATTGACACGAGTCTCTTTTCATGAACAGACAAGGCTTGAGGAAGGATGGTGGAGCAGAGGGGAGGGCCATATGAAGCTAGCTCAAACAACAAATACATGATGATGTCTTGATGGGAAACTTAGGCTTGAATTTTCAAAGAATTATGTAAAACATAGGGAAAATAATACTTTTTGATAAAGTATATACATAATTGTCGTACCCTGGATAGCAAACCTAGGTGCCATTTCAAGGCTGTTGGTCAAATTATAGAGAGATGAAGCTGCTCATATAGTGGATCATTTAAAGGTGGGATGTCCACTTAGTTATGTTCTTGAAAACAAGTAACATAAATTACGCGTACATTTCATGGCATTTATGGGGCAGGAAACGGAAGCTCTAGGTGAGCTTGGGAAGTGTCCCTTGGCTTGTTAGCAGGGCATTATCTGGTTCTCAACCCTCAAAAGAGGACGGCTCTACTAAAACGAATCCAAGCAATTTTTCGTTTCTGAATGTGCGCAAATTCATGCAATTTCAAAAACTTATCTCGCACATTATCTTCTTGATCTCCCTCTTAATAGTGGTTATTTACTTTTTCCATTGTATTAGAGTCACCTCCCATCTTTCAAAAATTATTCCTTTTATCTCCACATATACAGGGAGGGGTTCTTTGATGAGTACGTGATTAAAATTACTTCAAAGACCTGCATCGTATAATAATTCAATCATGTTGGAAGTCAGGAGATTCAAAATGGGAGCTTAGTCCATCCAAATCTGGAGACATGAAGCTTTGATAGTTAAATGTGCAGGTTTACAAAGATCAGTGTAACGTTGGCGGCCGAAATCTCAAATTAATATGTTTGCTATGACTTGAGGTCAAGGCTAAAGAAGAAACTAAGAATTCGGACTTGGAGACTAAGGGGTGATATTGATAAGCCGATTCAAGAACTACTCCACTGATTATAGAAAGTGAGGGTATTGTTGGATTATGTGGAAGAGAACATAGACAAATTCCTAGTCATGGGAATGGGAGAGATCTCATGGATGCAAAATTCTAGAGTCCCTCAGCCTAAAGAAGTGACAAAAAAAGTTGCTCTTTTCTTGAAAAGGGGGGAAAAAGAATCTTGTAGTATAAAAACAACAGGAGTTTACCTTAATGTAGAAACCATTATGGGTAGCCAATCTTTCTACAAATATTTATTTCAGGAATCTCAGATAGAAGTTGGTGATTGATAATCAGTCTAAGAGTATTTAAAGAGCGGCCAGGGCCTATCAAAAAAGAAGAGTTTTTGGTAACCAGGGCCTATCAATAAAGAAGAGTTTTTAAAAATACATTAATGGATTGCCTAAAACTACAAGATCCAATGGAAATTTCATGGATCCCTTGAAAGCATGGCTCTCTTCAGAGACAAGTTATGAGGAAATCTTCATCACCACATTCGAATGGAAATTTGGTGGATTCTTTTAATCCCTAAGAATATTAGTAGGTCTCAGAACATCTATTCTACCAACTTAAGGTAAGTACACATAGAACTAGAAGTATGGAACCCTAGGAATAGAGAGCAAATCGAATATCATCATACCACTATGTGCCAACCCATGTACTGTAGATAGTTACAAACATATCAGAGGGTAATTACCTATGTAAGTATAGAGTGCATCTTCAAGAAATAAAAGGAAAAGAGGCAAAAACAACATTCGTTCTAACATTGTCAGTAGCATAAGCACATCATGTCAGTAATCACTTTGATCTTCCTGCATAAGAATCTGCCAACCTATTGACTCACCTTGCAAGTAAGCTCTCCTTGGAAGCCCCCTGTAACCAGAAAATTGTCCTTGACAGCCAAAGTGCTAATTTGAGTTTTTGTGAAACCTTCCAATAAGCTTCCTGGATGATTCTACATCACAGAACAATAAAAGTTAGCAACACGAGGAAGAAAGGAGTAAATGTATATAAATACAGGACGGAAAATCATACTAGAAATATTCAAAATCCATTAGGGCTAACATAATAAATCCATATAAAATGAACTGTAGTACCTCTACAGGTGCAATATGTCCAGAAAAGTTGATGACTTCTGATGAATTGCAAGACAGCGATGACCAATGCAGGACTGAATATTTAGACATAAGATAAACATCATGTTTTGACGTAGCCCAAACCAAGTTCCTTAGCTGCATAGTGATCAAAGAAAACAATGGTTTTTAATTTCATATTGATGAAAAATTTTGCTTCTTGTCACTTTGAGAGGATCATGGTAGAAAATAATGAAGATCAGAGAATAAAGAGAGAAACTACTTGCTTATTCCTATACCTGAAAATGAAGAATAGTAGGCTTAACTAATCTCGTATTGTGAAAGAACTCATAATATTTGTCACCCTTCTCCATCTGCTTACATTCCTACAACAATAACAAACCATACAATAAAACCTTGTATATAGCTTCCAACACCCCACAAACAGAAACACAATAATTTTTTCAAAAAGAGTGAAACAGAACCTTGTCTACAGCTTCCCCTGATGAAGGAATGTTCTCGTAATTCTTGTATTGCTCAAGCCTCGTCAACCTATATTCTTCTCTCGTTATGTTCAATCTCTCCCAAGGAATACCCTGAATGTCTTTCCCTGCCCTTGCCTGCGCAGAAGATATATCAGTCACCCTGGTGAGCTGCTCAATAAGAAAGATAGTCAATACTTATCACTGCAAGCTAGCAACTACATGGACCAAATTGATGGAATAAAAGATAATAAGAGAGGAATTTACCATTTCATATTCATTAAGCTCCACTGCTTCACCGCCTCGGCCATAGTTTTCATCCTCCATTTCGTCAACAAAATCTGGCACTTCCCCATCTTCTTCTCCCATGTGATAGAAGTTGTCCACCGGGTGGTAGGACATTCTATGTCTGTATTAAAACATTAAACAGACAACCGTGTTAATCACATGAAACTTGAAACTTGCCCATATGGCCATATTCATGTTAAAGTAGGACCATAAACAATTATTTAGAAATGCCAGTAGAGTTAAATAGCACAGAATGAACTCTAGAGAGAAATCCAACAATGCAAATACCGCGAAGACAAGATAAATAAATAATTCCAATTTTACTGTCCATATCTAAATAATCAGCAAAAATTATTCCAAGACTTCTAAACCAGAAAAGTTCAGCAAACAATAGAAAAAATAGAATAACTGGGTACACCTTCAATAAAAAATTATGTTGCAAACGATATCATAAAGAATTTAAAATAAAAAAGATAAACCACCACAAACACGCACAAAATGTGTTATACAAAAAAAAAAAAAAAAGCAAAGCTTCCCAGAAAAGGAAGTGAAAATTTAAAAGTGCAAATACAAACTACGGACATAATATTACACTCAATTACCAATAGAAACCTCTCTCAGTACGAGTAGAAACAAAGAAATAAATTAAATCACCGATATCAGTAGCACACCAAACACAAATAAACAAAGGCGATGAGTAAAGGGAAGACATGAAGCAAAACCCTCAACAACCACACAAAGGAAACTCAAAACAATGAAACAGAATCTTATAACCATATTCAGTACAAGAAGGAGAAGAAGATCTGTTACATACAGGGGAAGCCGAGAGGCGGTTCGAATGAAGGGATTGCGTTGGATATTCGATGATGGCGATGGGAGAATTCTCTGCTTTTGACAAAAAAAAAGAAAGAGTAAATAGAAAGTTGAAGATGGATGGGGTCTATAATGCTTTTTGTCGCCTAAGATCAATTGATGATTGCGACTGCACGCAACTTCACCATGGTTATCAATACCCACTTACCATCTACAGCACCACACCGAGGCATTCCTTCCGAAAAAGGTACCGCCAATGTTTGGAAAACCCCTTACACGTGTCTATGAGCCTGTTTGGTGTGCCATTTTACCAGCGCTGTTCAAAAAAACCGTTCAAACCGAAACCGATCGAAACTGAAATGATTGGTAGGTTTTTTATAATACAAAGTTGCATATTTCTGTACTAAAAACCAAACCGAACAGACAAAAAATCGACAAAACCGATCGTTTGGTAGGTTATTTCATATCAAAAAAACCCCAAAAAACCAATCAAAACCGACCGCGAACACCCCTACATTTTAGTGCACCATATATTGTAGAGAGCCATCAAACAACAATTTATTATTTGTAATATATGCTACAATATATGCTATTGTCGAAATTGTCTACCAAACGCACCCTATATATTATTGGTTTAACCTTATTATTGTTTGGTGTCAATTTTGAAAATGCTCGGCTCTAACTTAAACACTATATTTGGTTCAACATGGGGATGGGAATGGGAACAAAAATTGTTTGTACCAAAACTAAGTCCTACAAGTCAGCTAACACGTGACAAAGAGGGATTCATAATGCATAAAAGGCGGCCAATCTCCTAGTGACACGTGGCTGAGGCAATGAGTTTTTTATATTAATTATTGTTCATTTTTGCAGGTTTTTGATTTGTTGTTGCCCTAAAATCCAGGGATTAGTTCCCAGAAATCAGGGCTTTCCAAAATCAGTTGTCCAAGAAGCTACAATTTAGGGAGTTGGTCCTAATAGATAGATTCTTCTCAAACGTGGTTTGTTGGGTTATTACCGAGATTTTAACAAAATAACATCAAAGATGGACCTGGAGAAATGAAGTTTTGTTAGCTGAACAACCCGGTTTCCTCTCAAACACATTTCCAGTGAAAACACCTCTCTACAGCGCAAGCAACGTTCGTCCTGCACCACTCAAGAGTATCCATTTTCACACGATTTTTCGTGCATAAGAAGTAGCAAGATAATCACCATGAGTCATGTTCCCACGTTTTTCCCTATGAAGCCTGAAGACTCGAGCAGAAGAGCCTTCCACGACATCAAAGAGAGATTATTTCCTCCATAAATAAGCAGCACGACTAGGAGGACACTGCCATTATTCTCACTTTCAGGAGAAAGTGTTAGTTACAAGACTCACTAGTCCAGTCACTCCAGCAAGCAGCAAAAGAGTAGTTACACCACAATTTCCATGATATCTCAAGACATATCCCAGAAGAATAACAGAAGAAGTGCTCATCTCTAAGCACTATAAAAGAAGAAGAGAAAAAAGCAACAATTATCTAGCGTCAAACACAGACCCAACATCTTCAAATCTTTTATTTGCTTTCTTAGGAATGGATTCGGCCACTTATCTTTTTATTTAGCATGGCTCCGCGCCAACTAGTATTTAGATTTACTTTTCCAAAAGCCTCCGCGGCTATGTTTTCTTTTAAGCTTGTAAAGCATGCCTACATCCCAAGATGTATCCCATTTCAATGAAGATCCTTATGCATTCCCGCAGTGCATTGTTTTTTTTTTATTCCAGTGGGAGCTCTTTTCATTCCGGTGATTAGTCTTTTGTTTTTTCCTGCTTTTTTTCCCAGATTGACACTCCAAGCCTTCTAAGTCTTTTCTTGTCAAGGCAAACCTCGGGCCAACAGCTTGTGTTCTCTAATTGCATGCAATTCGTTTGGTACAGAGGTCAGATTCGGTGTAGAATCCTACAAACCATCCTATCAAATCCTTTGGGTTGGCAGCAAGCCCTAGCACACCTGCAAATCCAACATCCATATCCAAAAAACTCCTGTTCTCAACAGCCATAATTGTGAGGTCTCTTGTCTAGAGCAGAAGATGACAAACATACTTTTAGCACACCTAGTAGGACTTGAAGTGTCAGTAACTTACAATCATGACAAAGAGAACTGGAAAAGCAACAATAGGTGAACCAACTAGAGACCCGTTTACGTCGTCTTCACCAAGGGAATCACACAACAATTTTCAGCATACTCATCAAACTTTTGAGCTGGGAAATCTCCTCGACAAACCATAGTTTGATGCAGACCATGGAGTAGATAGCCAAAAATATGCAGCAAGCTTGTCAGCAAACTCTCCAACAAAATAATGAGGCTCTTCAACGGAATTCCTAGGAGTTCCAGCAATTTCTTCAATCAATGCAGCAAGGCTTACAACAAGTTGCATTTTCAGCACTTGTTCCTTAATAGTCGATGCAGACTATTCAACAACAAGCTCTACCTCAGTCATCACAACAATTCCTAATAGAGCTAGCCACCATGCAGAAGGTCAGTCCATTAACATCAAATCCTAGTAGTAGCAGCAATGGCCACCCTATTGTGACCAACACAGCTCCAGTTTCTGTGGCTATTCCTCTAGCTTCAGTGTAGAATATTCAAAATCTTGGAACACAAGAAAGGAGTTTTCAGGTGATGCTTTCTGACTCAACTTCTTTAACTCCACTTACTGTCGTTCCTATCATTGGCAGCACAGTCGTTCCCTTAGGAACAATGGTGAATGAGCAGAGGGATATGAAGAAGAGAAACCAGATGCTTCCTCAGGTGACACCCTCTACAGATCCTTGGAGAGAGCAGTATTTTCAACCACAACAGCAGTAACACCAACCTTATCTCTAAGCAGAGATTGGAGGGCAGGGACAGTTTGGCTATCAACAGCATTACCACTAGCTGCAGATGATTCAGCGACAACCCCAAAAGGCAGTGAATAGGGATCAAGTCATGAACATAGTTCAAGACATATTAGGCCCTAGGCACTTGGGGAGACCCATGTACCACAGGTCGTTCACTGAGAGAGTAGGTTGGATTCTTTTTTCCAGAGGATTTTGGCCTCCTGATTTCTCTTTATTCTTTGACAAAGATGCCCAGTCAACTGTGGAGCACATAGTTCTCGCTTTAGTATTCAGTGTGGTGAAGTTGGCTTGGAGGACGACTACAAGCTCAAATTATTTGGGAACTTTCTCGCGGATATAGCATTCTCTTGGTATATCAAGTTCCCCGCTAACTCTATTGATATATGGAAAGAAATGAAGAAGGCTTTCCATAAGCAATTCTACAAAGAAGAACTAGAAGTCACGATGGCAGATTTGTCAAGAATCACTCAATTTTCAAGAGAGTCGATTTAGTCATTTCTTACCAAATTCAAGGAAGTCAGGCTTCGATGCAACAGTGAGATTCCAGAGGGAGATGTAGTGGCATTGGCAGTGAAAGGGATGCTTTTCAATTTAGGAAGAAGTTCGATGATTTGGACTTCTAAGACTTCTCTCATCTGACTGCCAAGTCTGTCCACTAAGAAAGATTCTTGAAGGAAGAACAAAACATGACCAATTCATCCAAAGGAACCTACTACAGGAACTCAAACTACATGGTGACCAATGTTGATCATGATCTTAACCAAGAGGTGATGGTAGCAGAAATTCTAAGCAAAAAGTCCTACATTTGCAAAGATATCGTCAAGTTAGAACCTCCTAAGCAGTCAGCTACAGAATCATCCAAGTCAGTCAAATTCTATGCTTATGACGTATCCAAAACAGATAAGAACTTTGACTGTCTCCTGGCAGACAAAATGATCAAGCTACCTCTTAGGCATAGAATTCCTTCTCCTAAAGAAATCCATAAGAAAACTTATTGTAAGTAGCACAATTCTTGGAGCCACTTTATTATTCTCTAACCAGTAATGTGAGTGGATTCTGATCCATTTCCTCTGGAGATGGGAGTTCACATTGTTTCAGTCAACATAGGCCACATGCCTAGATCAACCCCGAGAAAGAAGGTGAACCTGAAAGATGTTCAGAAGGCCAAACCTCCTATAAGACACAATAGAGCTCCTGTCTAGACACCAAATCCTAAGGAGTTCTAGTCTAATTAGAAGTTTTCACTAGGGCGGCAACCAATGAGACTTTCTAGAAGGCTAACGTTTTTCCCAAAATGCGGACACAAGATATTCAATTAGGGACAACCTCTACAGAAAGAAGGAAGATTCATCCCAATCCCAGGGAAAAGACTGAAGGCTCATTTCCAGAAGTCAGAAGCTTCAAGCTCGGCAAGTTCAATGTAGGGAAGGTAAATTCAGGAGGTTCAAATTTATTTCAACAAGGGAAGGGACTCAAGGCTCATTTCTAGAAGTCAAAAACTTCAAGCTCAGGTCCAGGCTTGGGGGCAAGCTCAATGCAGGGAAGGTAAATTCAGAAGGTTCAAACCGATTTTAATAGGATAAGGAACTGAAGGCTCATTTCCAAAAGTTAAAAGCTTGAAGCTCTGGTCCAGGCTCGGGGGGTAAATTCTAAAGGTTCAGTGGCAAACTAGTCCAACATCGTTCATCTCAACCCAAATCCAGGATGATCAAACCTCCAATTTCTCCTACCAATGTTTGGGAAAAGGTTCAGCATCCAAAGGATAAACCTGCACTCACCTAGTCTCAAAAAAGAAGATTGGAGAAGAAACAACAGAATGAAAGGAATGCTACCAAGCATCCTCAGTAGTCATTTGAGAAACCTACCCAGTTTCCATCTAGGCAGTCTATTGAAAAAGGCATTTAGTTCGTTAATGGTGACTTTCGGTCCTTAGCCTTGGGGGGAATCGACTACCATGCACTTTTTAGGCAAATAGCACAATATCCAATAGACGAAATGTATGTTCATAAGAGGAATTCATACCAACAGAAAACTAAGAGGAAAGACACTCTTGACTCAAAGAAGATAACATTCCTAAGGCGCCAGCCTTTTGTATAGCAGGAACAAGGCTTGGGGGGCAAGAATAGAAACTCTTTTGCAGACCCAAGGTATTCCAAAGATCTCTCCTGTAATATGACTTATATTCTGCCTAGAGATATTGCAAATGTTGAAGTAATATCAATAGCAAGTATATCTATCACGGAGCAGCCAGCAGTTGTTACTATCCTGAAGGAGTGAATCAAAGAGTTGAGCCAGAAGTCAATCAAAGATGAATCTTAGAGACATTCTCCAAAAAAATCTCAAAGAAACCAACCAGTGGTGATGATTTAAGAGGAAGCTTCTGCAAATTCAAAAGATGAGGCAGCATCCTGCGTCATGTTTGAAAAGCCAACACTCAGCATGATTCAACACCTACAGCCTATCTATCTTTAAGTACATATGGAAGGAATGATGGTCAACAGACTCCTGGTGGATAACGGATCAACAACAAATCTTATGTCTCGATCTACCATGCACAAAATTGGTAGGCAAGAGTCTAAATTGGTTTCTACTAATGTTACTATATCAGACTTAGCAGGAGGTATATCTACAACTCAGGATATTCTGGCTATAAACCTCACTATTGGCAACAAAATCATGACCACTCGTTCTTTGTAATCAACTCACGTTCCTCGTACAACTCCTCTTGGGAAGAGACTGGATACACTCTTACATTGTAGGTCCATTCTCTTTACATCAATATGTGGTGTTTTGGAACGAGAATGACATAGAAGTGATCAAGGCAGACAATAATTCATTTTTGATGTCAGCAAACTGTGTAGAAGCAAAACAGACCCAAATCACTTACCTTCAACAAGGATTCATCCTTGGAAGAGGTAAAATCTATCTACACTCAGGTTTTTGGCCCACTAATGACTAGAATTTGTAGGTTGATTACTCCGACAGAAGTTGAACAGGCTTAAGCCTTGAAGGTCACCATGTAGAAAATGACCTTCTACTTAGCAGAGAAACGTTTGGAGAGTTTGTTACGAGTTGACCCTCCAATAAATGCAACATAATTGGTCTTTAAAGAGGACTAACCAAAAGATCATGCTATTCAAATTGAGGAACTTGAAGCAGCTCTAGCAAAGCTAGATGACCTGAACAAAATTAATTTTGAAACTGAAGAATCCCCAAGACCGTTGTTCATTAGTGGAGCATCAATTACCTATCAAGGAAGGCTACAGACCGCACAAAAGTAGCCTCTTAGAAGAATGTCAAATGAGGTGACATTGGTGGCCAAAAAAGAGTTGGAAAGGCTTCTCAAGGTTGGGTTCATTAGAACTATATGGTACGTGGAATGGTTATCTAATATCATTCCTGTAGTGTAGTAACCGGATTTCGTCCGATCCGAAAAAGAAAAAATAGGAAAAGAACACAAAAAATGCAAAAGCTCATTTCTTTGACCTATAAGCACATAGATATTCATAATCCCTTTCTTGGATCCTTAAATGCTCAAATCTTGACCCAATAAGATGAAATCTTAGAAAATATCTAAAAATAAGAGAATTGTTTTAATCTTTTTATTGTTTTTGCTAGAAGAATGGAAAAGTAAAAAATAAGAAAGAAAAAGTCAAGAATAAAAAGAAGGAGACAAAGAGAGAAATGTGGCACAAATTGGGGAAAGAATAAAAAGAAAGAGACAAAGAGGGAAATGTGGCACAAATTAGGGAAAGAAAAAGAATAAAAAGAAAGAGACAAAGGGAGAAATGTGGCACAAATTGGGGAAAGAAAAAGAATAAAAAGAAGGAGACAAAGAGAGAAATGTGGCACAAATTGGGGAAAGAAAAAGAATAAAAAGAAGGAGACAAAGAGAGAAATGTGGCACAAATTGGGGAAAGAAAAAGAATAAGAAGAGGG
Source organism: Tripterygium wilfordii (assembly GCF_013401445.1). Taxonomy (NCBI): domain Eukaryota; kingdom Viridiplantae; phylum Streptophyta; class Magnoliopsida; order Celastrales; family Celastraceae; genus Tripterygium; species Tripterygium wilfordii. The sequence continues at coordinate 5,601,235 of NC_052232.1, read as the reverse complement.
GAGAAGAGATTGGGGAGAGGAAACAAAACAAAAAAAAAAGAAGAGAGGAAGAGAGGAGGCGTGAGAGAGAGGAAGAAAAAAAAAGGAGAGGCTTTGGCTTTTGGTGAAAAAAAAACAAAAAAAGAAGAGAGGAAGAGAGGAAGAGAGGAAGAGAGGGGAGAGGGGAGAGGAAGAAGAGAAGAAGAGAAGGAGAGAAGGAGAGAAGGGGAAACCGATTCTTTGGATTTTTTGGTAGAAGCTTCATACCCCTCATATCTTTCACTCAAGTATTGCTCTATTTACACTTGATTTCAATGTTTGATTCATTTTTAGCATCCTCGGATGTTGACTAAGAATAGACATGGTGTTTCTTGCATTCATCTTGGACATATGTGATGCTTGGGAGTGTTTTCGATACTAATATGTTGAGCCCTTTCTCTTTGCATTTTTTTTCTTCTATTTCTTGTTGGAAAAAGCGGGAGAGACCATATTTGGATTTGATTTTCTTGGTTTGGATACGTGTGAATCTCATAATGTGGTCTTGATTCGATTTAAATCTTGATTTACATTTGAGTATTCTATTTTTCCCTCTCTTTATGTTTGTTTTGTTGGACGAGGCTCGGGCTTGGATATTATTTGGACGAGTTGATGGAGGCTTGAGCAATTTCAAGATTTTGTTTGGTTTATTGCAATTTGTGTATATTTGGCCCCCCTTATTGTGTAATTTATCTTATTCATGTCGATTTGTATAATTTCGACATTTATTATTTGGATTATTTGTACAAGTATGGATTATGAATGTATAGGCTTAAAATTGAATATAGGTCATTTCAATTAAAGAAATCATAAGTTGATTTCCTTTATTTGAATTATGAACCTTATTTGATTTCATTTATGAATTTGCCATAAGTTGGCAATAATAGGTTAAATTGATAGATGACACTTTTCCAAATAATCATTTATACCATAAGTTGGTATTTAAAATTAAACCTACCAAAAGTTGGTATGTCATTTTATCATTTATGCCATAAGTTGGTATTTAAAATTAAACCTACCAAAAGTTGGTAGGTCATTTTATCATTTATGCCATAAGTTGGTATTTAAAATTAAACCTACTAAAAGTTGGTAGGACATTTTATTAAATAAACCATAAGTTGGTATCTAAAATTAAACCTACCAAAAGTTGGTAGGACATTTTATCATTAACACCATAAGTTGGTGTTTAAAATTAAACCTACCAAAAGTTGGTAGGACATTTTATCATTAACACCATAAGTTGGTGTTCAAAATTAAACCTACCAAAAGTTGGTAGGACATTTTATCGTTAACACCATAAGTTGGTGTTTAAAATTAAACCTACCAAAAATTGGTAGGACATTTTATCATTAACACCATAAGTTGGTGTTCAAAATTAAACCTACCAAAAGTTGGTAGGACATTTTATCGTTAACACCATAAGTTGGTGTTTTAAAATTAAATCTATCAAAAGTTGGTAGTGTGTCTCCAAATAAAAAAACTATCATAAGTTGATAGTAATATTACAATTTTTTTTAATGCTATCATAAGTTGATAGTATTCTTACAAATCTTTTCCCAAAACTATCATAAGTGGATAGTGTTATTTTAAACCTATTTTCAAATAAAAACTATCATAAATTGATAGTAATATTCCAAGCTTTCTTTTCCAAACACTATCATAAGTTGATAAGTGTGTTGAAAGTAATAATTCAAACTTTAACAATTACACCTTGCAAAGAGCAAGTTTCCATAAGATAGCCATTAGATTAATCCGGGTAACCGTTTTCAAACGGGAGTTGTGGGGTGCCTAACACCTTCCCCACACTCAATCGATCCCCGTACCCTTTTCTCTGGTTCGCAGGTCTTTTCGGTGTCCAATTGCACCTTAAATCAATTGGTGGCGACTCTAAACATTTTTCATCGTCAAACGCCGGTCCGCGTCGTGACCCCGGTTGCGACAACTGGCGACTCTGCTGGGGAAACCAGGTTTTTAAACCTAAGAGGGTCAAGCCCATATGATTAAATTGATTGGCTACGGTTACTTCTTTTTGTATGATTAATTGTTTGTTTCCTTTATATGTTAGAGATGTTGATTTATTTTGTTGTGGTAAAGTATTTGTCATCTCATACATTTACACTCACTGTAGCCTACCACCCGGGCTCCACCTTTAGTATTAGAGAGGGTTGACCACTATTCTCGTGAGATTCCGTCTCCGCATGGATAGTGGAAGATATCCTCATCGGATCGACTTCCCTTAAAAGTTAAGGGAGGAGCTTTTGTCCCAATAGTTGGGATTTTAAAAGCAACATGATCTGGGACCTCGCGGAGTAGTTAGATAAACTTACCCATGCACTTTATAAAGCCCTAGATCCATGGCCGAAACCTCCAGAAATTTAGGATACCCCATGTAATGGCATGTTTTATTTTTGTGTGATTTATTCATTTGTGGCTGATGTTTTGTTGTACACATTCTTAATTGGGATTTTAGTGCATCATTAATCATAGCTTTCAAAAAGCAACATCGTCACCCCTATCAGACTCACCTACAATCAAGAATTATTGAGAATATGGAGCAGGAAATGGGTGAGCATAGTCAGAATCAGGATATAGCTGAAATCAAAGAACAGATGGCCTTATTGATGAAGAATATGATGTTGCTGATGAAAGGAAAGGGAGTAGCTGAAAATTCTGAAATACTAGAGATTCCTGAGAATCATCTGCACCAGGAAATACCAACTTACCCACCCGGGTTTACTCCTATTCGTAATCAGCCTTTGCCTGGTTTGCATCAGCATTAGTATGTTTCCCAACAGGCAACCACTCAGAACCCGACATATATTCATCCAGTTGAGACCCATGTGCATGATAATCCCTTCCCAGTCGATGCTAATATTGCAGGAGTTGTAACAGCCGGAGTAGTGAATGAGGGAGTTCAGAATGAAGAAAATAACTCAATAGATGCTACTAAGAAGTTGGAAAAGAGATTAAGAGCCATGGAGGGTTTTAATGTTTCAGGGATGCTGAATCCGACCAATTTGTGCCTTGTGAAGAATCTGAATATTCCGCATGATTTTGTACTACCAAAATTCAGTGTGTTTGATGGCACTGGAGTTCCATTGGATCATTTAACGATGTATTATCAACGTATGCAGCCATATGCAAGCAATGAGTGTTTATGCATTATTTCCAAGATAGTCTGATTGGGGCAGCTCAAAGGTGGTTCAATACCCTTAATCCCTCATCAGTAGCTTCGTGGGAGGATTTGGTTGAAGTGTTTATGAAGCAATATAAGCACAATGAAGAGAAGATCCCTACCATTTATGATCTGCAGAATACAACAATGAAGAGTGGGGAAAGCTTCAGGGAGTTTGCTCATCGATGGAGGGATTTGGCAGCTCAGATAATTCCACCACTATCAGAGAAGGATTTGTTGAATGCTTTTATTGATGCTCTCCAGGAACCTTATACTTCCAACTTGGCGGGCGGTGGCCACAATAACCTAGCTGATATGATACAAGCAGGAGAACGAGTTGAACGATGTATGAAGAGAGGTACTCTGCATTATCCCACCCTTGATAAACCGGACCCAGCTAAAGGAAGTAAAGGCAAAAAGACTGAAGTGCATTCTGTAAATTTTGATCCCGCTGTTTATGGTGCGCTTACTTCAGACTATCGCCCTAGAAGCAATTCCCCAAGGATGTCAAGTCCAGGAGCCTATTATAACCATAACCATAACCACACCCAGAATCCTTATCCACCCCGATTCAACGCACCATCACCCAATCAATACCCACAAAACCCAAACACTTACCAAAACTTCCAAAAACCAAACACTTATCAAAATTTCCAAAGCCCAAACACTTACCAAAGTCCTCGTCCAAATTTCCAAAACCAAAGACCCAGACGGCCCGTTGAGCATTTCGATCCTTTGCCCATAACCTATGCTGAATGTTTCACGAAACTTCAAGCGCAAGGAGCGGTAGCTCCTGTTCCGGGACGGGTCCACCAATCTCCATATCCCCATTGGTACGACCCTAATAGCACATGCTTATATCATGGAGGCGCACCCGGGCACTCAACTGAAAGTTGTCTACAATTCAAAAGGATAGTCCAGGGGATGATTGAAGCGAAATGGCTGGATCTTAGTGCAATCAATAAACCCAATGTCAACAATAATCCATTGCCTAATCATGAGAAGGAGGGGGTGAATGCCATTGAAGACTTTTGTGCTTCAAAAAGATAGGTTTCAGAGATTGCAATGTCGTTGGGCCAGTTGTTTATGGTGTTGAGGAAAGAAGGATTGGTCGAAGAGATAGCAGTGGATATGTCCGTTCAACGTGGACTTTTTGATGCCATGAAGACTTGTGAGTTCCATAAAGGACAAAAGGGGCATGCTATTGAGAATTGTTACGAGAAGGTACAAGAGTTGATGGATTTGAAGATAATAAAGTTTGAGGTGAAAGGTCAATCAAATGAAGTCAATGTCCTAGGAGGTTACTACCAAGGACCAAGGCCGAATTACGTGAAACCTTTTGTTTTGCAATACTCTATAGAGGACAAGCCAGTGACTGTGATTCCGAGGATAGATACTTTGTACAAGAATGATAAGGCTGTGCCATGGAATTATGAAGCAGAAGCTAGTGGAAAGCAAGAAGAAGTGGTAGATAATATTTCTGGCATTGGTGGAGTTACCCGGAGTGGGAGATGTTACACGAGAAATGAGACAGAAGGGAATCTAATGGTGGACCTTGAAGCAGAGCGTAAAAGGAAAGGGAAAGCAATACCTGAGGTTGAAGAGTCAGGTTTTATTCCAGAAGAAGGTCTTTTTGTGCGCCCAGAAGAGAAAAAGAAAGTTGTAACTAATGTGGAAGTTCAGGAGTTCCTGAAAATTATTCGGCAGAGTGAGTACATGGTGGTGGATCAATTGAAGAAAACCCCTGCAAAGATTTCGATCTTGGAGTTGATAATGAGTTCTGAACCACATCGACAAGTCTTGACGAGAATGTTAAACCAGGCATATGTATCAGACAAGATTCCTACAGACTCTTTCAATGGCATTGTGGGAAATGTGTTGGCCACCCATTTGTTGTCCTTTACTGAAGATGATATTCCGCCTGAAGGGATGGGGCACAACAAAGCTTTGCATATTTCCGCCATGTGCCGTGGAAAGGAATTAGCAAGTATCCTGGTGGACAATGGGTCATCCCTCAATATTTTACCAAAGGAGACTTTTTGAGAAGCTACCAATTGACAGATCTTATTTAAGACAAGTACCAATGGTAGTGAGGGCATTCGACGGAACACGTAGAGAGATTATGGGAGAAATTGAAATACCTTTACAGGTTGCAAGCGTAACGTTCAATGTGTCGTCTGTGGTAATGGATATCTCACCAACCTATAGTTGCCTGTTGGGACGCCCTTGGATTCACACTGCTGGATTCACCAACCTATGATGGAAGGGTTTACATAGTGAAGGGTCAGTCAGAATGGATGGTTGCCAGCTTGTCTAATAGTTCTCCTATTGATGCTCCGACAGAGGGGATTCAGAGTTCATTCCAATCTTTTGAAATTGCTAGTGCTAGCTACGGGAAGGAAGGACTTTCTCCCCTAAAGCCACAAATATCAAAGGTTACGAAGAATGTAGCAAAATTTATGTTGAAAAAGGGGTTTCGCCCAGGAGAAGGACTCGGTAAGAATCGACAGGGAATTAAGAAGCCAGTAGAAATGGTGAAACATCCAGAACGTTGGGGTTTGGGTTATAAGCCAACTAGGGTTGACAGAAATCGTGTGCAAGCAGAAAAACAGGCGAAGAGGCTTGCCCGTCTGGAAGGAAAGGAATTGGAAGTTGAAAAGAAACCGATTCCCTGGCTTTATGACAGTTTTGTGTATGGAGGGATGCAAAACAAGATAAGTTTGACTGACACTGGGGCAGTTTTTGGAAAACTGTCATTTCAAAACTCGACTGGTGTAACTAGGGCGATTTTGGCAAATATATGTGATCAGTTTGAAAAATTCCAAGTTGCTGTGGTGGAAGGGGAACAGAGTTCAGCTGCTAGACCTTGCTTTGTCATCTCGCGTCCTTCAAATTTCAAACTTAGCAACTGGACCAGTTTGGAGCTCCCAGTATCTCTCAAGAACCTGCAAGAGTAATCCCGAGTGCACTACCATCGTGGGCCTAGCTCACGGCTTTCGTTTGGGTCTTTTGTAATGAGCATGCTTTACTTTGCTTTCAATAGATTTTATAGTATGGCGATTGCATGTTCTATCTTTGTTCACATTTCCTTTTCCATGAAATGAAAATCTCTTGATAGTCATCCATATTCATGTTTCTTCATTTCCATTCAAGTGTTATTCTCCATTCTCAAAACCACTTTCATTCATTTCTTTAACAGGATTGGAAATGATGATAATAAAGAGGACGAACTTAATGACCCAGATTTTGATGCACCCATTAGCAATGTTGAATCTGACTATGAAATAGACGAAGAAATTGAGATTTTTCCTGAGATATTAAGACAAGTCAATCAAGAAGAGAAAATAATACAGCCGCATCAAGAGTTAACTGAAGTCGTGAATTTGGGAACTGAAACGGAGAAAAAGGAAGTCAAGGTAGGAGCTGCCTTTGAAGGAGAAAGCAAAAAGAAGTTGATAGATTTATTGCATAGTTACCAGGATGTTTTTGCATGGTCTTATCAGGACATGCCGGGTCTTGATACAAACATTGTTGTTCATAAGTTGCCATTAATTCCAGAATGTACCCCTGTGAAACAAAAATTGAGGAGAATGAAAGTAGACATGTTGTTGAAGATAAGAGATGAAGTGAAGAAGCAGTTTGATGCTGGTTTCTTGGCAGTGGCTCGATATCCAAAATGGGTGGCGAATATTGTACCTGTCCCCAAAAAAGATGGCAAAGTTCGGATGTGTGTCGACTATAGAGACCTTAATCGCGCAAGCCCGAAGGATAACTTCCCTCTTCCTCACATTGATGTTTTAGTGGATAATACAGCCAGACATTCTACCTTCTCTTTCATGGATGGATTTTCGGGTTACAATCAGATCAAGATGGCACCAGAAGATCGCGAGAAAACAACTTTTATTACTCTATGGGGAACTTTCTGTTATAAAGTCATGCCTTTTGGTTTGAAGAATGCCGGTGCCACTTATCAAAGGGCCATGGTCACTTTGTTTCATGATATGATGCATAGAGAAGTTGAAGTATATGTCGATGATATGATAGCAAAATCCAAAGAAGGTGAAGATCATATTGTGAATCTCCAGAAGTTGTTTGATCGATTAAGGAAGCATCAATTGAAGTTGAATCCAGCTAAGTGCACATTTGGGGCAACCTCGGGGAAGTTGTTAGGTTTCATTGTAAGCAGGAAAGGAATCGAAGTAGATCCTGATAAAGTGAAGGCGATCTTGGAGATGTCACCCCCTCGGACAGAAAAGGAGGTTAGGGGTTTCTTGGGAAGATTGAATTACATTGCCAGATTCATTTCACAGTTGACGGCTACTTGTGAACCTATCTTTAAATTGTTGCGTAAAAGTAACTCTACTGAGTGGAATGAAGATTGTCAGGTAGCCTTCGAAAAGATCAAGCAATACTTGAAAAGTCCTCCAGTGTTGATGCCTCCTGTGGCTGGCAGGCCGCTTATTCTCTATTTGACTGTCTCAGATAGTTCGATGGGATGTGTGCTCGGACAACATGACTCATCAGGAAGGATAGAGCATGCCATTTATTACTTAAGCAAGAAGTTTACCAGTTGTGAAGCAAATTATTCGATGTTAGAGAAGACTTGTTGCTCGTTGGTTTGGACTGCGCATCGACTTAGACAATACATGCTTTATCACACTACATGGTTGATTTCCAGGATGGATCCTATCAAGTACATTTTTGAGAAACCTTCTCTTTCAGGGAGGATAGCTAAATGGCAAATGTTATTATCAGAATATGATATTTTATATGTCACACAGAAGGCAACCAAGGGGAGTGCAATAGCAGATTATTTGGCAGAGGGAGCGATTGATGATACTCAAACTATGGATTTGAAATTTCCAGATATTGATGTCATGACTGTGTCGATAGAAGAAGAGAATCAAAAGAATTTGGCAAAATGGACTATGTTGTTTGATGGCGCTTCTAATATTATAGGATGCGGAATTGGTGCAGTGTTAATATCACCTGAAGAGAAGGTTATACCGTTTACAGCTAAGTTGTATTTCGAATGTACCAACAATGTGGCTGAGTATGAAGCATGTACGATGGGAATTCAAGCTGCCATTGATATGGGGATTAGGAGGCTACAGGTTTATGGTGATTCACAGTTGGTGATTAGGCAATTGAATGACGAATGGGAAACCAAAGATGACAAGCTTATTCCATACTACCAGCATATCAAAAAATTAATCAAGTTTTTTGATTGGGTGGAGCTGGATTATATCCCAAGGGGAGAAAATCAAATAGCAGATGCTCTGGCAACTCTGGCAGCAATGTTTGATGTAGACCCAAAAGGGGAAGTGCAGGTGATTAAAATCGAGAAACGAGAAGTTCGAGGTTACTGTTTAAATTTGGAGGGAGAGCCTGATGGTAAACCGTGGTATCATGATATTCAACAGTACATTGAGAAGAAGGAATATCCATCAGGAGCATCAGAAAATGATAAGCGTACCATCAGGAGATTGGCGGGATCTTTCTTCTTGAGTGGAAATGTTCTTTATAAAAGGAATGATGGGATAGTTTTCTTACGATGTGTTGATATTGCTGAGGCTAAGCAAATCATGGAGGAAATTCATGAAGGGATATGTGGGACTCATTCTAGTGGATATGCAATGGCAAGGAAGATTATACGTGCAGGGTATTATTGGTTAACCATGGAGAGGGATTGTATAAGTTATGCAAATAGATGCCACAAGTGTCAGATTAATGCAGACAGGACACATGTTCCCGTTAATCCATTACATGTGTTGACGTCACCATGGCCTTTCTCTATGTGGGGATTAGATGTCATCGGTTCAATTGAGCCAAAGGCTTCTAATGGGCATCGTTTCATTTTGGTTGCCATTGATTATTTTACCAAATGGGTGGAGGCTGCTTCATATTCTAATGTGACGAGTAGCGTGGTTGTTCGGTTTTTGAGGAAAGAGATTGTTTGTCGATATGGAGTCCCGGAAAGAATTATTACTGATAATGGCACGAATTTCAATAGCAAAATGGTGAAAGGTTTTTGTGACCAGTTCAAAATTCGTCATCATAATTCAACGCCATACCGACCAAAGATGAATGGGGCTGTTGAGGCGGCGAATAAGAATATCAAGAAGATCATCAGGAAGATGACAGAGAATTACAAAGATTGGCATGAGAAGCTCCCTTTTGCTCTATATGGTTATCGGACATCAATACGCACATCTACCGGGGAGACTCCTTTCTCTTTGGTGTATGGTATGGAAGCAGTTTTGCCTATCGAAGTGGAGATTCCATCCCTTCGAGTAGTTCTGGAGGCAGGTTTGGAAGAATCAGAATGGACTCGAACGAGATATGAGCAGTTGAATTTGATAGAAGAACGAAGATTAAGAGCAATTTGCAAAGGGCAATTGTATCAAAGAAGATTGATGAAAGCACATAATAAGAAAGTTCGGCCTCGCAGCTTCAGGGGGGGAGAGTTAGTGTTGAAGATGATTTTGCCACCTCAAAAGGATCACCGAGGGAAGTGGACACCGAATTATGAGGGACCATATGTGGTGAAAAAAGCTTTTGAAGGAGGAGCATTAATATTGACAAGAATGGATGGAGAAGAATTGCCTAATCCGGTGAATGCAGACGCCATCGAAAAGTATTACCCCTAGCAAAAAAAAAAAAAAAAAAAAAAAAAAAAAAAAAACTCGCTAGATTGAAAACCCGAAAGGGCGATCTAGGCAAAAATTAGAGTAAAAAGCTCGCTAGATTGAAAACCCGAAAGGGCGGTCTAGGCAAAAATTAGAGCAATAAAAATCCCGCTGGAGTGAAAATCCCCCGTGGGCGCTTCAGGCAAAAATTAGGGAAAAAAGAAAAGTCTCTACTATAGTGAAAACCCTTCATGGGAGCTTCAAATAATATTGAGATCAGAAGGGTGTGGTGAAAGCAACTAAAGGGAATGAGGCAGAGGCCTTTCGAGGATTTGAGATGAATATAAGGAAATACAATGAATGACAGATGGCGAGGCTGTACACAGGTGAATTGGCTATGTTCAGGGGTATGCATGATGAGGCTGCGAAGGAGACGAGTGATATGGAAGTAGTCAGATTCAATAATTGCAAAATGGGGGCACACAAAACTGGGGCAGTTTTGTGCGGAATCGGAATTATTTCATTCATATCTTGCAAAGATTTCTGCTATTTCCTTTGTTTCTAACCTTCTGGAATCATATACGTACCTCGTCAGTTTCTCTTGTTATCTATCCATTTTAATAAAATGCTCTGAGGTCATTCATTTCTGAGTTCCTAATTCATTGATTGTTTTCATCAAAATTTTGATTGCTTGCGCAAAATTCTCATATAGTACAAGCATCGCCATGCTATTGAATTTATTTGAAATTGAGTAAAGTAATAAAAGAATTATGACAAGTGCATTAGGATATTGTTCTTCACAGGGACTTGAAAGATTTTGGTGTTCTTGGCTATGACGGAGCTAAAGGAAATTAAATGACGCTGAAAGGCATGGGGGAGTCGGAGAGATTGTGGTGTTCTTAACTCTAGGAGGGCTAAAAGAAATTAAATGGCGTTAAAAGGCATTAGTGGAGGCCAGGGAGATTTTGTTTAGCATTAAAGATACGTCGGATTTGATGGAAATCAGATGTAAACAGTAAATCGATGGGAAGATCAGACAAAAGAGAATGAAAGATACAAGAATAAGGGTAACATGGCAGATTGAAGATAGGATGGAATCAAAAGATGCAGTCTTCTCATGAGGGATAATGGCAGGAAGATAGGGGTGATGGTGCTGACGACAATTAACCGAAGTCGAATTTTCAAAATGAAAAAAATAAAATACAATTTCTCTTCATACATTCATACACTCATGGATATTTTCTTGCATAAAGTTCACACAAACATTTGGCCAAGCCGGGAATGGCCTCGTGATCCCGTGCCCTTTATTTTTCTGCTCCAACATTTGGCCAAGCCGGGAATGGCCTCGTGATCCCGTGCCCTTTATTTTTCTGCTCCAACATTTGGCCAAGCCGGGAATGGCCTCGTGATCCCGTGCCCTTTATTTTTCTACCACCAACATTTGGCCAAGCCGGGAATGGCCTCGTGATCCCGTGCCCTTTATTTTTCTGCACCAACATTTGGCCAAGCCGGGAATGGCCTCGTGATCCCGTGCCCTTTATTTTTCTGCACAAACATTTGGCCAAGCCGGGAATGGCCTCGTGATCCCGTGCCCTTTATTTTTCTGCACCAACATTTGGCCAAGCCGGGAATGGCCTTGTGATCCCGTGCCCCTTTATTTTCTTGCACAAACAGTTGGCCAAGCCGGGAATGGCCTTGTGATCCCGTGCCCCTTTATTTTCTTGAACAAACATTTGGCCAAACCAGGAATGGCCATAGTGATTCCGTGTATTTCAATTCTCGTACGAAACTCGGTTGACTACGCCTTTGTTTGCCTTTTATTTCATAAAGGACATACAAAGGGGGGCAGCTGTAGTAACCGGATTTCGTCCGATCCGAAAAAGAAAAAATAGGAAAAGAACACAAAAAATGCAAAAGCTCATTTCTTTGACCTATAAGCACATAGATATTCATAATCCCTTTCTTGGATCCTTAAATACTCAAATCTTGACCCAATAAGATGAAATCTTAGAAAATATCTAAAAATAAGAGAATTGTTTTAATCTTTTTATTGTTTTTGCTAGAAGAATGGAAAAGTAAAAAATAAGAAAGAAAAAGTCAAGAATAAAAAGAAGGAGACAAAGAGAGAAATGTGGCACAAATTGGGGAAAGAATAAAAAGAAAGAGACAAAGAGGGAAATGTGGCACAAATTAGGGAAAGAAAAAGAATAAAAAGAAAGAGACAAAGGGAGAAATGTGGCACAAATTGGGGAAAGAAAAAGAATAAAAAGAAGGAGACAAAGAGAGAAATGTGGCACAAATTGGGGAAAGAAAAAGAATAAAAAGAAGGAGACAAAGAGAGAAATGTGGCACAAATTGGGGAAAGAAAAAGAATAAGAAGAGGGGAGAAGAGATTGGGGAGAGGAAACAAAACAAAAAAAAAAGAAGAGAGGAAGAGAGGAGGCGTGAGAGAGAGGAAGAAAAAAAAAGGAGAGGCTTTGGCTTTTGGTGAAAAAAAACAAAAAAAGAAGAGAGGAAGAGAGGAAGAGAGGAAGAGAGGGGAGAGGGGAGAGGAAGAAGAGAAGAAGAGAAGGAGAGAAGGAGAGAAGGGGAAACCGATTCTTTGGATTTTTTGGTAGAAGCTTCATACCCCTCATATCTTTCACTCAAGTATTGCTCTATTTACACTTGATTTCAATGTTTGATTCATTTTTAGCATCCTCGGATGTTGACTAAGAATAGACATGGTGTTTCTTGCATTCATCTTGGACATATGTGATGCTTGGGAGTGTTTTCGATACTAATATGTTGAGCCCTTTCTCTTTGCATTTTTTTTCTTCTATTTCTTGTTGGAAAAAGCGGGAGAGACCATATTTGGATTTGATTCTCTTGGTTTGGATACGTGTGAATCTCATAATGTGGTCTTGATTCGATTTAAATCTTGATTTACATTTGAGTATTCTATTTTTCCCTCTCTTTATGTTTGTTTTGTTGGACGAGGCTCGGGCTTGGATATTATTTGGACGAGTTGATGGAGGCTTGAGCAATTTCAAGATTTTGTTTGGTTTATTGCAATTTGTGTATATTTGGCCCCCCTTATTGTGTAATTTATCTTATTCATGTCGATTTGTATAATTTCGACATTTATTATTTGGATTATTTGTACAAGTATGGATTATGAATATATAGGCTTAAAATTGAATATAGGTCATTTCAATTAAAGAAATCATAAGTTGATTTCCTTTATTTGAATTATGAACCTTATTTGATTTCATTTATGAATTTGCCATAAGTTGGCAATAATAGGTTAAATTGATAGATGACACTTTTCCAAATAATCATTTATACCATAAGTTGGTATTTAAAATTAAACCTACCAAAAGTTGGTATGTCATTTTATCATTTATGCCATAAGTTGGTATTTAAAATTAAACCTACCAAAAGTTGGTAGGTCATTTTATCATTTATGCCATAAGTTGGTATTTAAAATTAAACCTACTAAAAGTTGGTAGGGCATTTTATTAAATAAACCATAAGTTGGTATCTAAAATTAAACCTACCAAAAGTTGGTAGGACATTTTATCATTAACACCATAAGTTGGTGTTTAAAATTAAACCTACCAAAAGTTGGTAGGACATTTTATCATTAACACCATAAGTTGGTGTTCAAAATTAAACCTACCAAAAGTTGGTAGGACATTTTATCGTTAACACCATAAGTTGGTGTTTAAAATTAAACCTACCAAAAATTGGTAGGACATTTTATCATTAACACCATAAGTTGGTGTTCAAAATTAAACCTACCAAAAGTTGGTAGGACATTTTATCGTTAACACCATAAGTTGGTGTTTTAAAATTAAATCTATCAAAAGTTGGTAGTGTGTCTCCAAATAAAAAAACTATCATAAGTTGATAGTAATATTACAATTTTTTTTAATGCTATCATAAGTTGATAGTATTCTTACAAATCTTTTCCCAAAACTATCATAAGTGGATAGTGTTATTTTAAACCTATTTTCAAATAAAAACTATCATAAATTGATAGTAATATTCCAAGCTTTCTTTTCCAAACACTATCATAAGTTGATAAGTGTGTTGAAAGTAATAATTCAAACTTTAACAATTACACCTTGCAAAGAGCAAGTTTCCATAAGATAGCCATTAGATTAATCCGGGTAACCGTTTTCAAACGGGAGTTGTGGGGTGCCTAACACCTTCCCCACACTCAATCGATCCCCGTACCCTTTTCTCTGGTTCGCAGGTCTTTTCGGTGTCCAATTGCACCTTAAATCAATTGGTGGCGACTCTAAACATTTTTCATCCTCAAACGCCGGTCCGCGTCGTGACCCCGGTTGCGACATGTAGTGAAGAAGAATGGAAAGATCAGAGTCTGCATCGACTTTCAGAATTTGAATCTTGCTACACCAAAGGACGAGTACCCTATGCCTATGGTAGATATGCTTGTGGATCGAGCAGCAAAACACCACGTTCTATCCTTCATGGATGGACACTCAAACTACAGCCAGATTTCCATTGTAGTAGAAGATACACCCAAAACAACTTTCAGATGCACAGGTGCTTTAGGGCCATTTGAATGGGTGGTGATGCCATTCTATTTTCCATAAAATGATTGGCAGATTCATGGAAATCTACATTGATGATGTGGTGGTCAAGTCTCCTTCTCATAGGGAGCACCTTGTAGATCTCAGGCGAGCACTCGCCAGAATGCAAAAATATGAGCTGAAGATGAATCCCTTGAAGTGCGCCTTTGGAGTTTTCGCAGGGAACTTCCAAGGATTTTCAGTTCATCAAAGAGGTATCGAGGTTGACAAGAACAAAGCCATAGCCATTTTTGAAGCACAACCTCCTAGCAACAAGAAGGAACTTCAAAGATTCCTGGGACAAATCAATTTTCTTAGAAGATTCATCTTCAATCTTGCTGGGAAAGTCCAGGTTTTCTCTGAGCTCCTAAAACTAAAACAGAAAGATGGATTCATCTAGGAGGAGAGACATCAGCAGGTATTCCTGAAGATCAAGGAATATCTAGCAAGACCTCCTATCCTTACTCCTCCTCTGCCCAAGATGGCATTGAAGCTTTGCAAGAGTCACTAGAACCATTTAACCTTGGGTCAGGAGTGGGTAGGAGTTCTTCTAGATTTTAGGAGAATTTTTGGTTCACATATTCAGTCCACCAGTGGGTGAAGTCTGGAGTAGTTTGATGGCATTCAATGAAGGTAGAATTTTTTACTGAAGACAGGATTAAAGTAGATACATAGTAGATTTTGATGAGAGCTTCAGCCGACCACACGACCCTACCAGAAAAAGATTTATTCTTTGAAATATACGGTGGCAGATGAACCATTTGGATAAGTACAAACTGTCGGGCCAACTGAGTTGCATTATAATACTCTACTCCGCAGTTGTTGTTATGAGGAGACTCGCTAAAATAATATGGAAGATCCTTGGAAGATAGGAAGTTGATTGACAATGGCACAACGACCTCAACATCTTCAGCAATCTCTATGTCACTTGGATAAGAGCTTAACCAATCATGAGCTTGTCTACGGTCAAAGGGGAACCAAGTAAAATCAGAAAACTGGGAGAAATCCTTATAGAAGTTAGAGAAGCAGTCCTTGAAGCTGTGATCCAAAGGCTCTAGTCCTTTAAATTGCATACCAAAATAGTCCAAGTCTAAGGTGGCATGATTTCATTCAGGGGCACAGGCCCACAACTAGAGCTGCATTATCTATATAAGGCCAAGACAACTCTCAAAACCAAACTCAATGAACGATCTCATGGCCTGATAAACCAGTGCCAAGACCATAAGAGTAAAGGAGTACACTACCCCGTGAGCCCAACAGAGGGCAATTATGGTGAAATCCTGGGTTATTTTTGAGGAGCTGAAGTAGAAGATGAACTTGTTGAGCCAGGAAATTAGAAAACAAGTATGCTCTTTTATCATAATTGTGTCTTTACCTTCTGCAAAAGTTTTCAACTAGAAGGAGTATAAGATATCTTTTACCTTTGGGTGAGAGAATGAGGCTTTTCTGGAGGCTCAATGGCATTGTTTGCTTCTGGATCCTCAAACTTGATCCCCCAGAAGGAAGGCAAGATCCTGGAGGGTGGGGCTCATGAATCCAGCCCTTAAATGGAAAGAATTGGTCCCCACGTCCCAAAATTAAGCAGCGGCACATAAGAGGGTTTTGCCAACATTGACTTTTTATTCATTGATCAAGAGGAAGTCGTGGATCCCAAGTCTTTTCCACGAATGTTCCAGATGAGGGTAAAGGTGACGCAGCCAATTGCCATACCATAGGTCCTTCGTAGGCAATAGGCGAATTGGAGAGGTCTTAAAATAAGTAGCCCATGCGTGGGTATGGGTGAAAGGAAGCTCGATGCCATAGAGGGGGTAGAAAGAGTTCAAAGATTTTGGAAAAGAGCCAGCAAAAGACGGGGCGAGTCTGAAACTCTCAGATCCAAAAGCATGAGTAGAAACCAACAGGAAAGGATGGGCGTTTATAGGAATCTCTTCCTGAGTAATGATCTCTTAAACTTGAACACCTGGGTCAGAAGAAAGAGATGAGATTCTAGTGGCAGCCATGGTGAAAGATAGTAGAAGAAGGAGTTTGTACAGAGAAGGGAGATGAAGAAGTGAGAAATGTTAGAAAGTTTTTCTTAGTCACTCTTTGTGTGGGGGTGAAACTCTCTCAGTGAAAATCTTGCCAGCTTAGCTTATTGGTGGAGAATAAGGCCAAAGATCACGCTAGCAGCGCAATAAATGGAGGATCAAAAATCAAATTATATATATATACTATGTGCATACTCGGGCTACGCGCGTCATGTATGAATAATGAATAATAAGGTTTGATGTGGTGATACCTACAATATTAAGGAGACATTATATCGTTGAGTTATAGTAACATACTATACTTTTGATCATGTAATGGAATGGTTCATTACCATTATTTACTATTTCGGATAAATAAAATGACACATGCCAATCAACATGACACATCATGTGGCATTGGGAATAGAATTATACTACTGCCTTCAGGAAGCATCGTGCTAGGGATGAAGAGGTGAGAGATAGGATAAGTCTCAACCTCTTTCAGGAATACCCCAACAAATCCCAAGCTAACGTATATTCAAATTCAAAAGATTAGGATCAGAGAGATTTTATCCTGATAGTGACATTTCTCCTCACCCTGTCAACTCCTATGTAAAAGAGGCAGATGGATAAACCAAGGTACGCTTCACATGGCTTCCTTATTCACTTCCACTTTGATTTTCTTTGAGGAGTACTAACTTGAGCATCGGAGTGTCCCCAGGCCACAAAAGGTCGCCTTCTCTCTTGTTCCTGTAGGATTTCTTAGAGGCTTGCCGCTTAGTCAGTTGTGTCAGCAACTGACGTGTGGATCGTTAGATTTTTTGCATCTATAATTGACGTTGTTTGTGGGAATGAGTTTTATCGGTGAGTCTTAGATATCATGCCAGGAACACCAGAGAGAGGTAGGAAAACAAGCCGAATAAGGAAGATGAGTCTCACCCTAAGAAGGGGGTGAGGACACTCCCCACGACTAAGAGGAAGAGGAACCTTACCCCATAAATAGGGCAAGGAAACTCCCCAAGACTAAGAAGGAAGTAGAAGAAGAGCTTCACCCCAAGAAGAGGGTGAGAGCACTCCACACTAAAGAGAAAGCAAAAGAGGAGCCTCGCCCCAAGAAGGAGTCGAGGACATTCCCAATGACTAGTAGGGAGCGACTTCGCTCCAAATTCCCAAGGAGGCGGTATGGAAGGTCACAGAATATAAAGGGTCTTCACGCACAGATCTAGGTCTCAGAGATTGGAAAAGTCTCGGAACCAAGGAAAGTTAGGGAGATGAACTAGGGGCAAGGTCATTTTCCTACTCTAATAAGATGCGACACCGCCTCCATATCCCTAAGATTGGAGATACTACAACCGTGGCAATAAACTGGTGGTCTCCAACGGTAGACTCCCTATTTGTTTGCCCAGGGAATTGGCTGAAAGTTAGACTCCTACCAATTATTCTCTTTATGGGAGGAAAACTTCTTCAGCTTTCTTCATCACCAACTCAACTCACTTTCATCAGGAGAAATACTGTCGTTATCTATTTCGAAAAACCCCACAACCAAACCAATCGAGCTTGGGTTTTATGCCATGATTTTTGTGAGGTTTTTCCTTCAAAGAGAAGAAGTGATTAAGAGAGGAAGGACTAGAAGGCAAATAAGACAGGGACCAGGCCAGAAGGCAGCGTCTTTTCGGAGGCATCATTATCGGTGTCGTTGGAGTGAGGAGACGAATTGTGGAGTCACGTGGAAAGGATGCGTTCAAGCCTTTTTGGAGATTTGGGAGTCCACAGATGTTTCAGTGTTGGCATTTTTGGAGATTTATACTATGTTTGGATTGAGAGATTTCGGGGGAAAGGAAGATAAGGGAAGGGAAGGGAAGGGAAGGGAATCTTCTCTCTAATTCTCTCCAAATCCCTCCCTTTAATGAAATCTTTATCCTAATCATCTTTAAAACTCTCCCCTTAATTTTTTTATAAAATATCTAAACAAGATAATTGAAAGAAAATTCTCTTTCCCTTCCCCTCCCCTCCCCTCCCCTCCCCTCCCCTCAAATCCCTCACTTCAAACACACTATTAGGGATGAGAGTTTGGAATTTTTGGTCAAGGATAATGAACGATCTGGGTTTTGATTTTTTTTTTTTGAGTTTTTAAGGTTTTTTTTAAGAGTTCTCCGAAGTAAAATGAGCCAATGAGGTATTATTATATTTAATTAAGAAATATTTTGTAATGTGATTCAGATTTTGCCAATAATATATATTTATTAAAAAATTTATTTTTCATTTTGATAATTGTCATACCAGATAAGCTTGTAAACATTCGAATTTAACACTCAATAAGACAACTTAGTATATTGATTGCCCAAAATCCCCACAATCTGCCCAAGTAGCTGAAGCGTTGTAAAAAAATTTTTGAATGACCAACTTGGAACATTTGGAGTGTGTTTGGTTGTAGTTTTGAAAACAGTTTTCTGTTTTCAAAAACAAAAATGTGTATGAAAATTTGTTTGGCATATGTTTTTATCATCTTGTTTTCAAAAAATTGAAAACTACTTTTAGTTTTTAAAAAGCAAAAAACCAAAACAACTAAATCAAGTTTTGTACAATTTTGCTCAATAAGTCAAAGACTAAAGGCAATTTTGTAAATAAAATCATCTTCATCATCTCTCCCCTCTCTCCTCCTCTCCTCTCTCTCCCCGTGCACCACCACCTTCCCATGGCACATCACCATCCGGTCACCAATTTGGAGCACCGGACCACCGAAATGAGGCTCTGGACTTCCACCATCCATCTCCGACCAAGCCCAGTCGTTAAAAGTGACCATGCTCGCCGGAAATTCCTTCGAAAGGTCAAGACCCACCGTAGCTTCAAACACCCGATCCGGACGTTATTTGAGTCATCACTGGTCACCACCACACCAGAAAGGTTGCTCGGTCAGAGCACTACACATTCCATACCGTGATCTGTCAGAACGGCCACCGGAAGCCGGAGATCCGGCATTGAATGGAGCCGGGTCAAAATGACCCATATTTCTGTATTTGAATCTTGTGGTTTCAACAATAATGGGCCTTTTGAGAACCGGCCTTGGGTAACAATAATGGGCCTTAATCACAATAAATTGGGCCAAAAATTAAAACCAAAATTTGTTTTCAAAACTAGTTTCAAAATGCCTTTTGGAAACTAAAAAAGGAAACTATTCCCAAACACACCCTTGATCTTTAGGTGACCAAAATAAAATCTTGAATATTTTTGAATGACCAAAAGTTTACTCAACCCTCTTTTTCTATCTTTTTTTTAGCGCATTTTCTTGTTCTTATCTTCTTTTATGCACTTTTTTTACTCAAATAGTCTAAACCCAGTTTTTATTTATGACCGTTCATATGATATATATTGACGGGTTCACTCTCTGTCGGCATGTCTGCTCTGTTTTCATGGCTTTTCCTCTAACCCCTTCATCAATATAACCTCCAGCACCACATCCCCCTTCACGCGTCGCTCCTTCTTCCTCTTCACTGCCCTTTCTTCCAGGAAGTTTTTCCGTCTGGCTGCTGGGGCACATAAGAGAGAAGGGCGAGTTGCTACCGCCTTTGCATTTGACTATTTGAGCGCAACACTGACACTGTCGATTCGCGGGCTTTCTTGCTTAGGCACTCACGGCCGGGAATGGTGTCGCTGTGTTTGTGGAGAATGGACGATGATGATGATGTGAAGCTCGATCATGATTATTGGGATGTGGAGTTCTTAATCACTATTGGACCTGGTCCTTGTCCTCAATTGGATAACACGAACATTGTCTTAGGGACAGTTCTTAAAGGTCAGTTGCTTTTGCACGGTTTGAAACGATTTGGGGCTTTTTGATTGATGTTTTACATTTTTGAAGCATTCTTTCTATGACTCAATTTTCTGTCTGTCATTGAAAAGACTTTGTATTCTTATTGTGATATTCAAACCAAGAACTTTTCCCACTTGGTATTGCTAGCTAGGTGTCGATTGAGGTTCTGCATTGATGCTAGAGCCACTTTGATTCCTCACTTTATTATACCTTGAACCCTCTGGAACTTTTCTTATCTAAGGGTGCTTATGTTAGTCATTTTATACAATTTGAGATGATTTTCTGCAGGGCATAAGAAGGTGTGTGGCATTCATATGCACTGAAGATTGAGTCCAGACATTGAACAAAATGAGAACAAGATTTAAAACAGGTGATGCAATGCTCATGTCAATGGAGAGAGTCTGAGGAAAGAGTGACTGAGATATTTATGTTGATTTTGGTATGTCACATGTATATAAAAAAGCAGGTGATGCAAGAAGTTATTTATGTATAGCAAATTTTCACACAAAATTTGATATTAGCTTAAAACAGAAGCAAACCACAGTTTGGCTAAAAAAGAAAAAAAAAGATGTTTACTTTAACTATCAAATGCTTCGAGTTTAGCTTAAACCACTGAAGTCATCAGTAATGTTTGTTGTCAACTTCAACTATCAAATGCTTATGATCCATAATGG
The DNA here is from genome assembly GCF_013401445.1 of Tripterygium wilfordii. Taxonomy (NCBI): domain Eukaryota; kingdom Viridiplantae; phylum Streptophyta; class Magnoliopsida; order Celastrales; family Celastraceae; genus Tripterygium; species Tripterygium wilfordii. Next base: position 5,580,345 of record NC_052232.1, on the reverse strand, counting down.
CATATATGTTTGATTTACTACGAATGTACAATATTTAGAAGAAACTCGTTGTCCAGTAGTACTCAAATCCTTACCTTTGCACAGGATGCAAGGGAGTTCGCTTACCAGCGTGTAATATCCTGACCCAATTATACACTGTTTATGGTATTTTGACACGTTGATCGAGGTGGAGTGAACCTCGGTAATCGTGAATCGGGATTTAGGAAGAATAAAAATTAAATCAAGATAAAACTATAAAAATATTTTTAATAAATGGGGGATTTAAAAAGAAAATGATTGGCGCAAGAATTACTCAAATCGGATTTAAATTGGATTTATTATAAATTTTTGAAGTTAATTTGAACATTTTAGTTAGGGGTGTTTTTGAAAGATGGGTGTTTTTGAAAATAAAATATTGTATAAAAGAAAAATTAAAGAAAATAAAAATAAATAAAAAAATTGCAAAAAAAACCCTCTTCTCTCACGATTTTCTCTCTCTCTCTCTCCTCTTTCTCTCTCTAAAACCGGTTAACCTGCGATTTCATGATTCCGGCGACGGTGACAGTCAAGGCTGGTATCAAAAGAAGCGTACGGACGAGACGAGTGTAACCCAACTTGAATCACGTCGATCGGAGCTCCGGTTTGGGAGAAATCTGATATTGAAGTTCCGGCCACCGTGAACTTTCTTTGGTAGATCCGGCCGATTCCGGTTACGGTTTGGCTTGATTCAGGTAACTATGAGTTCATTTCATCGAGCTCTTCAATTTGATATAAGATTTGGCAGGTTTGGGTGGCCGGATCATCGGCGGTGACGTTGAATGGGTTTCGGCCGAGTTGCCCGAGTCAGGCCGAGTTGACTCGGTTGACTGATGTGTTGACCCGGTTTAACCCGGTTTGACCCATTTGATCCGGTTTTGATCCATTTCACCTAGCTTGAACCGGTTTTGACCCGTTGACCCAGTTTGACCGTTGACCGTTGATTTGACCATTGACCGACCGTATTTTAACTGTATTTTCGTATATCTTGTTTTTCGGTGTAGACGGTGATCCCGGTTGAGATTCGAAGCGGGTAGACTTTCGAGGTCAGGGGTTAATCAAGGACGCGTGATTGATATTTGCATCCAGATTTTCAGGTAGGGGTTTTCTATGTATCTTGCGTGTGATTCTAGAGTTCCGGTTTCACGGACTCTTATTATATTATGGTTCTGTCGGTTTCCGGGGGTGGAAATACGACCTGTTTGTATGATTTATACGTATTTTATGTTGATTATCATTGCTGGTACGTCTTTGGGAGTGGGGTGATTGGAGGTGGTTGAGGTACACTGTGGGGCCCATATAGGAGCCCAATATATTGGATTATGATGGATTATACAACAAACTGGGTACTTACCTGTAGACCGTCTGTGGTGAGGTGCATCACAGGGGACGCTCTCTGGTGTAGGCTATGCTATCGGGATATCCGATCCTCATCCAGTTTCGGTGTGGACCTGGACTGGGAGACACCCTACGGGGATTAGGGTGGGTCCAGGGGTGGATTATGGATTACCGGAGACTAGTGTTTGTGGTTACGGTGCTGTATAGCCTTATCGGCTACCATATTACTTGGTTGAATTGCCAATGATTGTATATTTATTGTGCTGCATATTATGCGTCATATTCCTGGATTTCTTATTTTTTTTGATATCGGTGTTCCCTTTCTATGCCCTACTGAGCTTCTTGGCTCACCCCTCTTCTTGTTTCCCTTTCAGGTGAGTTGGATTTAGGTGATGCTGGTCAGCGGCGGGACGTATGAGCTGGTGTGTAGCCTCGAGCTGTTTCTTTAGCAAGTTTTGAGGATTTGGGGTTTTGTATTTGTATATATGTTACTTATTTGCTCAGTCTGATCTCGGGTAGATAAGTCTTCTTATTTCCATTGTTGTATAGATACTCCAATGTTTTCGATAGGTGTATATATGTGGTATTCTGGAGAGACTATGCCCATGTTATATTTTAGGAGTTGTTACTATTTTATATATTTTAGCTATTGATTTAGGTATATTGGATTAAGGGTTGGTTCGGGGGATGGGGCGGGTATGCCCGAGGTGGTTCCATTGGAGCGTGGGCGGGGACGGAGAGGTAGGGGTGCGAGACGTGGTAGGGGTGTGAGACGTGGGAGGGGCGGGGGCAGGCGAGGAGCGTATGTAGCTCCAGTAGATGATATTGGGGAGGTACCACTGGTACAACCAGCACCACAGGGGGTAGAGGCAGTAGTGACTACTTTACGACAAGAGGTCCGTGATGTTACTGAGTTGGTGCGAGTACTTGGGCAGACTGTTACCGGACTTGTGACAAAGATTGCCGCTCCAGCCCCAGCTGCATTACAGGCTCCTGCTGAGGTTCCAGCACAGGTTCCTATTTTAGGTGGGTTACAGGAGGGTGTAGGACAGATTATTGAGGCGCAGGCAGCTCCTTTGGCGATTGATACTTCGATCAAGGAGCTAGCTGAGTTACGAAAGACGAACCCTCCAGTTTATAGGGGAGTGATAGATCCTATGGCAGCAGAGGAGTGGCAGCTACGCAGGAAGATGACTTCCTTGCGGATTCCTGAGGAGAAGAGAGCTTTATTGGCTGCAGAGTTTTTAGAGGGTGATGCTTTTACATGGTGGGAGGTGATGACAATTAGTCGGGGCAGGGAAGGTATGCCATGGGCGGAGTTTGAGACAGTTTTTCTGGCACAGTATATACCACAGACAGTGCGTGTAGCTAAAGCTAAGGAGTTCCTTGAGTTGATTCAGTCCCTGGACATGATAGTGACTCAGTATCAGGCTCGCTTTGAGGAGTTAGGGAGATATGGGGAGGAGTATATTTCCACTGAGGAAAAGAAGATACTGAGATTTCAGAGAGGATTGTCTCCAAAGATTTCACCTCACTTGGCGGCTCAGACTATCACCACCAATCGCGAGTGTATTGATAAGGCACTCGGAGTTGAGAGGATGTTAGTGGAGATTAAGGATTATTGGGAGATTCATAAGAGGAAGCTTGAGAGTTTTACATCTACTATTGGTGAGAGTAGTCAGCGCAGACAGAGGACTGATACCCTTGTGCAGCAGTAGAGTCAGGGGCAGAGTTCTTAGAGTCAGAGACAGAGTTATCGGGCACCTAGGCAGGGACAACAGGGTCCTAGATAGGGTAAACAGGGGCAGAGACAGGGTCAGCAGAGGCAGAGATTGGATCAGCAGGGTCAGGCTCTGAGACCGGATCAGCAGCCCCAACATTGCTATGCATGTGGTCATGTGGGCCATATACGTTGGGATTGTCCTATGGCAAACAACCCGTTATGTTTTCAGTGTGGCTTGCCAGGACATACTCGGAGAGATTGCCCAGAGGGTGGAGGACCTGCTCCGCCAGCATCTCGAGGTCAGAGAGCTCCAGCTCTAGCTCCAGTTCCAGTTCCAGTTCCAACACCAGCACCAGCACCAGCACCGATTCCAGCACCGAGAGGTCCTGTAGGACGTGATAGACCATTAGCTCAGCAGCAGCAGGTCCAGAGAGGTGGAGTGTATGCACTCGGGCCTGAGGCAGTACCAACAGAGCGAGATCATTTGGGAGGTAGGTTTCTCTTATTCAGTTCTTGGGTACGTGTTTTGTTTGATACTGGTGCTACGCATTCATTTATTTTTGCATCATTTGCTGAGGCATTGGGTTTAGGGATTACAGAAGTGGCGAGGAGATTTATAGTTGATTCGCCCCTAGGATCAGGTACCGTGATTAGTGGTATCTGTAGGGACTGTGTATTTAGTTTTGCAAACCATGAGTTTAGAGCAGATTTGTTTGTGATGCCATTTACTGATTTTGATGTTATTCTCGGATTGGATTGGTTGACTGAGTATGAGGCAATTATAGAGTGTGCTCAGAGGAGGATTACACTGACCACACCTGCGGGGAGGGTTAGATTTCGGGGGACGAGACTTCTTCCGTGTCCACATTTTTTAGATAATCCTCAGTACACCGATTGTATTGTGGCGGGTTTGATTACCTCAGAGTCTAGGGAGGAGTCTTTGACTCCTATACCTATGGTGGAGTACTATATGGATGTTTTTCCTGATGATTTATCGGGGTTGCCACCGTAGAGGGAGATTGACTTTGTGATTGAGTTGTATCCGGGTATAGATCCTATTTCTATACCACCGTACAGGATGGCACCAGCAGAGCTGAAGGAGTTAGACGCTCAGTTGACAGGTTTACAGAAGTTGGGTTTTATTAGACCGAGCACTTCACCTTGGGGAGCACATGTTCTGTTTGTGAAAAAGAAGGATGGTACGATGCAGATGTGTGTGGATTACCGACAGCTGAATCGGGTGACAGTGAAGAATAAATATCCATTGCCGAGGATTAATGATCTGTTTGATCAATTGAGGGGTAGCCACTATTACTCCAAGATTGATTTCAGATCAGGATATCACCAGCTGAGGATCCGGGAGGAGGATATTCCGAAGACAGCTTTCCACACACGGTTTGGCCATTATAAGTACTTGGTTATGCCATTTGGGCTAACCAATGCACCTGCAGCGTTTATGGATTTGATGCATAGGGTATTCAGGCCATGTATGGATCAGTTTGTGATTGTGTTCATTGATGACATATTGATTTATTCAACCACTGAGGAGGAGCATCTTAGACACTTGGGGATTGTGCTGCAGACGCTCAGGGAGCATAGATTATATGCCAAGTTGAGCAAATGTGAATTTTGGGTGACTCAGATGAAATTTTTAGGGCATGTGATATCCCAGGAGGGGATAGCAGTGGATCCAGAAAAGGTGGAGGCAGTGATAGCTTGGAGGAGACCGAAGAATGTAGGAGAAATTCGTAGTTTCTTGGGGTTAGCAGGGTACTATCGGCGTTTTATCGAGGGGTTCTCGCGGCTTGCAGCGCCGATGACGCAGTTGACCCGAAAGGATACTCCGTTTGTCTGGTCAGACGAATGTGAGCAAGCTTTTCTGGAGTTAAAAACTCGACTTACATCTCCACCAGTGTTGGTGATACCAGACAGAGATATTGGTTATCAGGTATATTGTGATGCTTTAGGAGTTGGATTGGGTTGTGTGCTGATGCAGCAGGACAGAGTGGTTGAGTATGCTTCACATCTACTGAAGCCGCATGAGAGGAATTATCCGGTGCATGATTTGGAGTTAGCTGCTGTTGTGTTCGCATTAAAGCAGTGGAGATATTATCTTTATGGAGAGAGATTCGAGGTATTCTCAGATCATAGGAGTCTCCGGTATTTGTTTACTCTGAGAGATCTGAACCAGAGACAGCGTAGATGGATGGAGTACCTTGAGGACTTTGATTTTACTTTACAGTATCATCCAGGCAAGGCCAATGTGGTGGCTGATGCCTTGAGTAGGAGATTGGTTGTAGCTCGGTTGGCTATCCGTGAATTTGAGTTAGTGGATACGCTTAGTCAGTATCGACTGGATATGGAGGAGCGTGGAGACTCATTGAGTTTACGGAGTTTGATTGCTCGTCCGACACTTGTACAGTAGGTGTTGGATGCATAGTTGGGGGATACACTATTTGATGACGTTGAGGATATTGAGGGATGGGTCAGAGGCACCGATGGTGGAGTTAGATTCCGGGGCCAGTTAGTGGTCCCAGAGGATACCGAGTTACGGGAGGAGATACTTCAGGAGGCACACCATTCACAGTTTGCGATGCATCCTGGTGCTACTAAGATGTATCGAGATTTACGGAGACAGTATTGGTGGAGTGGCATGAAGAGAGATGTTGCACAGACCGTGACTCGATGTCTTACCTGTCAGCAGGTAAAGGCAGAGCATCGACGACCCGCAGGATTGTTACAGCCGCTTCCATTACCTGAGTGGAAGTGGGAGCATCTTACTATGAATTTTCTAATGGGTTTACCTATGACTCCATGGAGGCATGATGCGGTTTGGGTTGTTGTTGATCGGTTGACAAAGACAGCTCATTTTATGCCTATTCGACAGACAGATTCGATAGAGTCATTGACGAGGTTGTATGTACGAGAGATAGTCCGACTGCATGGCGTACCATTGAGTATTTTCTCTGATCGGGATCCCAGATTTACTTCACGGTTTTGGGGTAGTTTTCAGGATGTTCTAGGAACGAAACTGAACTTCGATACAGCTTTTCATCCTCAGACTGATGGGCAGAGTGAGCGTACCATTCAGATTCTGGAGGATATGCTTCGGACTTGTGTGGTAGACTTCCAAGGAGATTGGGAGACTCATATTCCTCTGGTGGAGTTTGTGTATAATAATAGCTACCAGAGCAGTATACAGATGGCACCATATGAGGCATTATATGGGAGACCTTGTAGATCACCATTATGCTGGTCAGAGGTTGGTGACAGACCATTATTGGGTCCAGAGATGGTGCAGCAGACTACTGAGGTAGTGACAGTGATCCGGCGGCGACTTCTGACAGCTCAGTCACGTTAGAAGAGTTACGCGGATAGGAGACGTAGACCTCTAGAGTTTCAGGTAGGGGATCACGTGTTTCTGAGGGTTAGTCCGAAGCGAGGGGTACAGAGATTTGGGAGAGCGGGGAAGTTAGCTCCGAGGTTATAGGACCATTTGAGATTTTGGAGAGAGTGGGGATAGTAGCTTATCGATTAGCTTTACCCCCACAGTTGTCAGGGGTACATGGTGTGTTTCATGTGTCTATGTTACGGAGATACCATGGGGACCCTTCTCATATATTAGATTGGTCTACCTTGGAGATTGGTGAGGACGCTACTTTTGAGACACGTCCTATTAGGATTGCGGATAGACAGGAGAGGCAGCTACTATCGAAGACCATACCCTTAGTCAAGGTGATATGGCAGCACTATGGTGCTGAGGAGGCGACCTGGGAGTTGTAGTCTGACATGCGAGCTAGATTTCCGGAGTTATTCACTACCTAGGTACGATTTTAATTTCGGGGACGAAATTATTTTCTTAAGGGGGGGAGGATGTAATATCCTGACCCGATTATACACTGTTTATGGTATTTTGACACGTTGATTGAGGTGGAGTGAACCTCGATAATCGTGAATCGGGATTAAGAGAGAATAAAAATTACCAAGATAAAACTATGAAAATATTTTTAATAAATGGGGGATTTAAAAAGAAAATTATTGGCGTAAGAATTACTCGAATCGGATTTAAATTGGATTTATTATAAATTTTTGAAGTTAATTTGAACATTTTAGTTAGGGGTGTTTTTGAAAGATGGGTGTTTTTGAAAGTAAAATATTGTATAAAAGAAAAATTAAAGAAAATAAAAAAAAATAAAAAATTGCAAAAAAACCCTCTTCTCTCACGATTTTCTCTCTCTCTCCTCTTTCTCTCTCTAAAACGGGTTAACCTGCGATTTCATGATTCCGGCGACGGTGACGGTCAAGGCTGGTATCAAAAGAAGCGTACGGACGAGACGAGTGTAACCCAACTTGAATCACGTTGATCGGAGCTCCGGTTTGGGAGAAATCTGAGATTGAAGTTCCGGCCACCGTGAACTTTCTTTGGTCGATCCGGCCGATTCCGGCGACGGTTTGGCTTGATTCAGGTACCTATGAGTTCATTTCATCGAGCTCTTCAATTTGATATAAGATTTGGCAGTTTTGGGTGGCCGGATCGCCGGCGGTTACGTTGAATGGGTTTCGGCCGAGTTGCCCGAGTCAGGCCGAGTTGACTCGGTTGACTGATGTGTTGACCGGTTCAACCCAGTTGACCCGGTTTAACCCGGTTTGACCCATTTGACCCGGTTTGGATCCATTGACCATAGTTGACCGATCGTATTTTAATTGTATTTTCGTATATCTTGTTTTTCGGTGTAGACGGTGATCCCGGTTGAGATTCGAAGCGGGTTGACTTTCGAGGTCAGGGGTTAATCAAGGACGCGTGATTGATATTTGCATCCTGATTTTCAGGTAGGGGTTTTCTATGTATCTTGCGTGTGATTCTAGAGTTTCGGTTTCACGGACTCTTATTATATTATGGTTCTGTCGGTTTCCGGGGGTGGAAATACGACCTGTTTGTATGATTTATACGTATTTTATGTTGATTATCATTGCTGGTACGTCTTTGGGAGTGGGGTGATTGGAGGTGGTTGAGGTACACTATGGGGCCCATATAGGAGCCCAATATATTGGATTATGATGGATTATACAATAAACTGGGTACGTACCTGTACACCGTCTGTGGTGAGGTGCATCACAGGGGACGCTCTCTGGTGTAGGCTATGCTATCGGGATATCTGATCCTCATCCAGTTTCGGTGTGGACCTGGACTGGGAGACACCCTACGGGGATTAGGGTGGGTCCAGGGGTGGATTATGGATTACCGGAGACTAGTGTTTGTGGTTACGGTGCTGTATAACCTTATCGGCTACCATATTACTTGGTTGAATTGCCAATGATTGTATATTTATTGTGCTGCATATTATGCGTCATATTCCTGGATTTCTTATTTTTTTTGATATCGGTGTTCCCTTTCTATGCCCTACTGAGCTTCTTGGCTCACCCCTCTTCTTATTTCCCTTTCAGGTGAGTTGGATTTAGGTGATGCTGGTCAGCGGCGGGACGCATGAGCTGGTGTGTAGCCTCAAGCTGTTTCTTTAGCAAGTTTTGAGGATTTGGGGTTTTGTATTTGTATATATGTTACTTATTTGCTCAGTCTGATCTCGGGTAGATAAGTCTTCTTATTTCCGCTGTTGTATGGATACTACGATGTTTTCGATAGGTGTATATATGTGGTATGCTGGAGAGACTATGCCCATGTTATATTTCAGGAGTTGTTACTATTTTATATATTTTATATATTGATTTAGGTATATTGGATTAAGGGTTGGTTCGGGGGATGGGGTCCCCTGTCAGTCACGTTCTTATGGGTTTAGGTAGACTTCGGTATACCTTAGGAGAGAGGGGCGTGACACAGCGCCCTCGAAAAATTATGTACACACAATATTTTTTTCACAAGACAACTCACATTATGGATACTAATACTAGTTTTTCTAGCATTACGAAATCTCGTTTGGGACTTGATTTCTTTCATTAACTCCACAATAAACATATCCCAATTAGCCAATTCAAATCAACAACACTATTGTGTGAAAATTACTTTAAACCAATAGTGTCTGAATCCCCCAGAAATAGTGCACACTCAAGCATCTCTTCATGTTTTGGTACATATCAACAGTAGAACTTATGGAAGCTACCAAGTGGGTTTGAAGAAAGAACAAAAGAAGACAAATATTCACTGTGTAAATAGTAGCAAAATAAAAAAAAAAAAGGCAATTTCATTGCATATATACACTGCCTCAATAGTTTACCCAAAGAAACTTAGTTGAAAACGAGCAGAGTTGTAGGACACCATGACATGTGGGAACAAAGCATACTTCAGAAGTTGACATATGAGAACAAAGCATACTTCAGAAGTTGGACAACTTATCTGAATTTGTCCAATAAAAAGTAATAGCAACGTGAAACCCACAATTCTGTCTGGTAAAACCGCACTTGCGTCAATATGGATTTATGCATAACACTGTTGCAATTCCCAACAGTACCATAATGTAAGACATCGCAAAACTGATGTAGGGAACAAACATGTCCATGAAACTATCATCATCATCTTCACCAGAAAATTCATTTGGAATTGGCAATTCAGGATCAATTTCATTACAGCTGTTATTCAATGGAGGTCCACAAAGATGAGGATTTCCTTCAAAACTGCTTTCATCAAAGGTACCGAATTGAGCTTTCCTCTCTAGAAATGGTCATGACAAATTGTTGTGTGCCACGGTGAACACTTCAAGAGAGTTCAACTCGGTAAGCTGTGAGGGAATTCGGCCATTCAAGTAGTTGTAAGAGAGATCCAAACTCTCTATACTCTTTAAGTTGGAGAATGTCTCTGGGATAGGACCAATTAGATTGTTTTGCGACAAGTTTAGAGCTTTGACACTGCTTAAGTTTCCAAATTGATGGGGGATTTCACCACAGAATTGATTGTTGGAGAGGTTAATCCCAAACATTTCAGTAAGGCTAGAATACGATGAGTAACTAAGGAAAATGTTCTTTGTCACAAACTCTATCACTTCTGGTACATCATAATTGCTTAGGAGATTTGAAGATGAAAAGCCATTTTGGTTTCCAAAATTCAAATTACCTAAACAAGGATGCAAGCGACCTGGAAAATTATTCAACGAAAGATCCAAGAAACTTAATCGGGCTAATTGGCATAACTCAATAGGAATTTCACCATGAAAATGATTTTCTTTCAATAGAAGAGCACCCAAGTTTGAGAGGTTCCCAATCTAATTTGGGATTGTGCCTCTGAAGTGGTTATATCTAAGATCTAGAGTCACCATCTTAGTAAAGCTCATAAAAGCACTTGGCAGTGGTCCTGTCATCTTGTTTTTGTACAAATGAACAAACTCTAAATTTGTTAATTGGATGAAACAAAGTGGAATATTTCCAGAAAGATTGTTCTTTGAAAGATTTTAAAAAACAAGACTATTCATTTTGCAAAATTCTTGAGCAACAGGACCCTCCAAATGATTATCAGATAAAACAATTGTCTCTAAAACTGATAACTTTGATATCCATCTTGGAATCCTGCCAACAGAGAAGAGTTATGACTTATATCCCACCAAAATAGAGAGTTCATGGATGAGAAATCAAGTATCTTCCCCTCAAGCTTATTGTTAGCCAACCAAAGATACCTAAGTAAACTTGAGTTGAAACTTGTTCGATGTACATGACTACAAAATTTGTTGTTTAATAGTTACACTAATGATAACGAGGACCACGGGCTGACAAACTACTCTGGTATAGCACCAGAAAAATTATTCATTGAAATATCCAGAGATACTAAAGACTTCGTATTATGCAAAATAGGTAGGATTTTGCGTTGAAAAGAATTTTTAGACCAAATTAAGCCCTTCAAATTTGGAAAATTTGAACTTACATTTGTCGGAATTTGACCTTGTAGCTGATTGCGGGATATGTCCATCACAAAAAAGATTTGGATTGGGATGAGATGGACATGCAAACAGGCCCACAAAGGAGTTATCGATCATCCAAATCGACTCCAATCTTGTGTTATTTTCAAATAACCACATCGAGAACACTCCACCAAATTTGTTACCAGAGAGAGAAATGTATCTCAAGTCGTTCTGGTAGTAAAGGAAGTTTGGAAGGTTTACCGTATATTTCTTTGGGTTATAACTTGACAAATCCAACTCTTGAAGCTGGAATTTTGGAGTCCAAGTTTGATGGCTAGTGTCTACAATTATGTCACATTTCTGGCAGAGCAAACTCTTAAGATTTGAAAGGTTTGCAAATGAATGGAGTGAGACTTGAAAGTTGTTATATCCAAGTGAGAGAGATCGATGGACAGGAGATTGGATATGGGAGTGGAGTCAAGGTTGCCGTTGAGTTGATTATTGGAGATATCCAAATGCCTGAGAGATGACAAGTTAGCCAAACATTGGGGAAGTGTCCCCTCAAGAGAATTACTAAACAGATGAAGCTCCTGCAAGTTCTTCAATTGGCACAAACCTGCAGAGTAAATCATTTTCAACTTATATAATTTACTAAGCTATCTATGGATAATAATGAGAAAAGCAACTTTTATAATTTACAACGCTTGAGAGTGAGTCTTGATATACATAAGTAGATGGAAACACCAACTTATATTTTTTGTTTTAGGAAAATGGATATCAACATAAAGCAGAAATTATGTAAACTCTGACATAACATACCTTGATAGATTGTTGTCTCACTGAGATTACTAGATCCAAGAACCAGTGTATTCAGGGATGAGAACCCCTCTAATGATTGCAGTACTACAAGGCTTTCTTCATAGGGTTGGAGGTTGCCAAGTCGGAGGATCTTAAGCTTGTTCAGAGTTGTTGTATCTATAGTTGTGAATCCAAAAAGGTTCAATCCTGTTAGGTTCTGCTCCAACAATTCTGAGTTGACAATACTAAAAATCGCATCTATGAAATGAAATGATATAGAAAACTACATTAAAATAAAAGCTGTATAATCAACGTAACAAATTTTTAATGCCTTGGCTTAAAAGTTGTATAATGACAAATGCCCCGTTTGGTGCAGCAACTGCAAGCGGTGTCGCTTTGTGGCTCCGCTGCACCAAACAGTGCAGCTCCGCTAGCGGATCCGCTCCCATTAGGAGCTTTTTTTTGAAGGCGTTAGCAGCGTTTTACGATTTGTCTATTTTTTTAAAAAAAAATCTGACATGTGCCCACTTGCATTACTAACGTAATATTTTTTTTCCCTAAATAACGTGGGCCCCCACCTGTGTAACATTTATACTTTTATAAAACAAAAATGACATTTTATAATGATTATTCTTTAAAGAAAAAATCATTTTACATTTTGTAATGAATATCTTATAAAAATAAAGTGAAGGTTAAACATTTTTTCATTTTATTATATTTGTAATTAATTTTAATAATAAATTATACTTATTAGACTAGTTTTAAAATTATTATAAAAAATTTTAAATTATATTTATTATATTAAATTTAATATAAAAATCATAAAATTTAATATTATAATATTTTAATTGAACAGTTTTTCTGTTAGAGGAGATTTGGTGTCAAAATGTGTTGCTAATATATCCAATTTGATACGTTCAGGGCCCACAAATTTTTGAATCCCATTGTTGCCACCAATTTCTAGCTCCTCTAACTTCTTTAATGCTTCCAACTCTGAACAAAGAAGAACGAATAAATTAAACTGGTCAAATATAGCCGATGTCATTGATGCTAGTTTGGTAATTAAGGCTCAACCTCTGACATGGAATGCCCCCGCCAATTTGTTGGCGGCTAAATTGAGATACTTGAGGTGGAAAAGCCCACGAAAGGAGGAAAGAACACTGTTATTGAAGAGGTTATACGCCAAATGAAGTACCTCTAGATTACTCAACGACAACAGTCTGTCAGCAACTGTTCAAAATTTACATGACTACATTTGTACAGAAGTCCAAGTGTCCTAACAAATATGATTAATGATCAATTGATCATGAACTCATACCTTGGGAGGAACCAAAGCTTTCAATATTATTATCACTCATATCCAACTCCTTCAAGTTGATAAGATCATTAAATTCCACCCAAGATAAACAACACACAAGTAAAATTTAGAGCATGCACTAATAGTCTATAACTTTTTTTTGTTGTCACATAAACTAATGGAATACATACCATGTGCATCAATTGTTCCATTCAGTCTGGTAAGTGCGAGATTTAAAACTCTCAAGAAAGAAAGACCACATAGAGATGAGAGGATTTTGTTACCAAGAAAATTAACACCCAAATCAAGAAGCTACAAATTCCTCAACCTCGATAATCTTCCAAAATCTGCCATAGTTAAAGAAATAAACAAGCGGACATACACAAAAACAAAAAGAACAGTGCATTTCTTAAAGTAAGAAATCTGAGGAATTTAAGCTTACCATTTTCATGTGTTGGTGTTGTCATCTCATTTTCGTATAGATAAAGTGACTTCAGAGAAGAAATCTCACTCAGAGATGATATAATGCTGGAGTCAAATTTGTTGTGACTTAAGTCGAGAACCTCTAGATTGCGCAACCTCGATAACAATACTTCAAATCCTGCAGCAAAATTAATTCCCAACATAAACCGAATACTTGAAATATTATCTACACAAATCTACTCAATCAGTTCTAATGTTGAAATATAAAAAAAATGAACACCTTCATTCTCAATACAACCTGGTATCTGATTGTAACTTAGGATAAGACTTCTCAGTTCTTCAAAGGGAAGAAAATAAGGTGCATTTAGATATCAATCAGGTATTCCCCAAGTATTATCAAGGGATAGTTGGATTACTCGCCCAGTAGAAGTATTACACTCGACCATATCCCATTGACAACAGTCTGAACTCTCCTCGTCCCTCATTGGCCAGTTAAGTCGAGTGAAGAAAGGTTTGAGTTGTAAGAGTGAAGCCCTCTCTAGGTCCCAACACCTATGACACCAAAACCCATATGACAACACCAATGCTATTATAGCCACAAGTATCAACTTCATATTTCCCATCTCTGTTTGCATAAAGAACTAATGAAATTTATGCAAGTTCCTCCAGGACTTTTTATAGATGTTGGAGAGGCACCAATGTCTTCTTAACAAGCCATCCATTGGCATGGTGTCCCTACAAATAGAGCAACTTTCTGTGGATGTATCTTCTTGACTTGGGGTCAAGCTAAAACTAACAATTTATGTCATTGGTCGCGATTTCAGATTCCTTTGATCCCTAATTTTCAATTCAATGTTGACAATCGATTTCCCTTCCTATTCAATGCTCCGTTCCCGGTTATACCGAAAGTGTTTTCAATACTAATCCCCGTTATTCCTAATAATTGGATTTAAGTATCAAAAACCCATTAAGCAAATTGGATAATCGTGTAGCGATTGCATAGGCAATTCACCTATATTACTACGGTTCCTACAACCTATGTCATCTATGATGAGTTCAACCCTAGGTATATCCTTTCGGTTTCAGCCTAGAAAAATATCATTCGAATGATGATCAAGCATTAAGAGCATCCATAGATAATCAACAAACAAATAGGAAATCAATAACAATAAGTCAAGTTCATTCAATATTTGTTAAAAAGTCACACATCGTAAAGATTTGAACATTCCTTCCATCTTATAAGCACAAGCCCACCCTCTCACTTACAACAAGGCCCTTTCCTAGACTCATCTGAGTTGGGCCTAGCCTACTTGCTTGTGACTAAGGAGAAATAAAGTCGTGCGAGCTCAATGTATCCACGAAAATCGGACAACCTAAAGCGGACAATACTGTTGCTGTGTATGGGGTGTGGATTTATAACATGGTATCAGAGCCAAATCCTCCCGTTTGGGTCACCTGTTGGGCCTTCGAATGTCCCTATAGACAAACCACCCATAGGGGAGGGGTTGTAGGGCCTTTCGGATGTCCAATGGATGGACCACCCACAAGTAACCCTAACTTGTATAATCCACTTGTTGGGTCAGGTATAACCTAACCCACAAGTGCGGGGGAGTGTTAAAAAGTCTTACATCGTAAAGATGTGGACATTCCTTCCATCTTATAAGCACAAGCCCACCCTCTCACTTACAACAAGGTCTTTTCCTAGGCTCATGTGAGTTGGGCCTAGCCCACTTGCTTGGGCCTAAGGAGAAACAAAGTCGCGCAAGCCCGATGTATCCAAGGGAATCAAACAACTCAAAGCGGACAATATTATTAGTGTGTATGGGGATGTGAATTTACAACAATATTCAAGGTAGAGCTCCATTAGAGCCCTAACAAGAGGATTAGTTCCTCATATTATCCAAATTCAAAATCATATTCAAAATAACAGTCATAATCACAAGAAATAAAGAAATATACAAGAAAACCACTTAATCCAAGCTCCCTTCCTTGCTCCAATGACTGCTTCCAAAGCTCTCCTAAATCCAAAGCTCCAAGAATAGTTGTAGAATATACAAAACCCTCAAAAACTACCCTTTTATTTATATTACGATCCTCTATCATTTTGGGATGGTCCCACTTGAGTTTGGGGTAGTTTCGGGAAGTTGAAGATTACAAATCGTGAATCTGGGTAAGTTCCTATCGATCGGAAGTGACCTTTGATCGATCGGTTTTATGCTCTGCTTTCAAATTCCTCTGATTTTGATCTAATCTGACTTCTTTTCTCCAATACATGCCTTGAGACTTGAAATGTGTAGATAATGATTTCTTAGGCAATATCAATCCTAAATTGACTCTAAACGATACAAGATTACGTGTAAAAGGATGTATAAATATTATACATGTATATAATTAGCACATCATCCATCAAAGTAGGAAAAGACCAGTTTATATAAAAGTATTGAGGATGAGAAGACTTTCTGCATAAGTATCTGGTAAATTCGAAAAAAACCATATTTTTCTCAACAGTATTGTCTTTGTCATTTGATCCAATAGCGTTTCGTTAGATAGGAACAAATTTGATCAATACTGATAACATGGGATAAAGTATTAGAATGGAAAAATCCATTAGTCCAATCCATGAAGAAAATGTTCTGCCCCCTAAAGCACGCCACTTAAGATTCTGTATCCATAAATCACGCTAGCTAGGAAAAATTTACAAATGGATGTGATCATTCATCCAAGAATTTCTACATTATCTTATGTTAGAACTGGGGTCCTGATATCACACGTAGCTAGCAAGTAGCTTGGATGCATCTTCTTGACTTGGGGTCAACCTAAAACCTATCATTTACGTCATTAATTAGCTAGAAACTTGCTTAGATACACATCTTTGTCAAACCTCCCACATCGGCTGGGAACCAAGTGAAGGGCCTGTATATAGAAGCAACTCTCCCTTCCCTCTAATAGGCCTTTTAGGGGGAAGAATATGGGGCCCAGATTTATTACATGGTATCGGAGTGTTTAGGCCCAGTTCGATGTGGATCCCATTCTTGTTTGCACGTGTGCGTGGCGTGGGAAGCCAAGTCTGGCACACGACCCACACACGTGAGGGGGGTGTCAAACCTCCCACATCGGCTGGGAACCAAATGAAGGGCCTGTATATAGAAGCAAGTCTTTCTTCCCTCTATTAGGCCTTTTAGGGTGAAGAATATGAGGCCCAGATTGATTACAATCTTCTTGACTTGGCATCAATGACTTGTTAGAAACGCTATGCATAATTAGCTGGTAATTCCAAGTCATGATGAAAATCTTTTGCCTCTTAAGCACGTCATATCATTTCCAAATAAACAACAGTATGAGGACAAATAGTGTCATTTGCAGTGCAACTGTTTCAAAAACAAGGAAAATGTCAAAAGTTTCGAACATATACCATGTTGTGTGATGCAATATTCATCATTTGAATTGCATTATTAGGAAGAAGAATATCCAATGCATGTCCAACATTTTTCCTTACCAGGCAATAGGCATCAGGTTTTGTGTTTGGTGAATATATTAAAGTTTTGTGCTATTTCAGCTGAGTTGATGCCAAATTTTAGGATTTATGGTCACCAAAGAGAACCTTTTTTTTCTTTTTCTTTTTTTTTCTTTTCAGCGAAATGTGGATAAGTAGACATGCTACCAATACTGAATAGACGATAAGGAATTCAGAGAGCTAACTAAAAAAGATTATGGGGGAATACCTATTCACCAAAAATGTTCTCATCATCTATACATGTATACATACATATATATAAAGAGGAAACTTTAAAAAGGTGTTCTCTATTTGACACATAGACTCTTTACATTTTGTTAGGAGTCCAAGTGGACTCCTAAAATTTCTCTATTCATTTTGTAAGCCTTACGAGACTTTGAAAGCAGTAATTCAAAACATGTAAGAAATTAATAACAAAATAAAAAGTAACAATTACTATATTTACACAATAGTTATGGAATTTAAAAAGTAATCAGTATTTGTTAAATAAAAATATATTTCATTCATTATATTTAATCAATGGTTATGGAATTTGATAAGACAACAACTAAATAATTTAATAATAATTTAAACACATTTACCAATATTACATAGGTGAAATATATAATACAAGACATATAAAATACACTGCAAAGTATCAACATTTGATTACTTTTACAAAAAATAATCTTATCCGGTAATTGTTTTATCATATAAAAAAATATTTTTTTATATTTTAATCTAATGACATATTTAACTAATGATAATTTATATAATTATAGTGATATTGAAATATAAATATGCGTATTATAAAGTTTTGAAGGTGTATATTTCTAATCTCATTTTAAAAAAATAGATTAACAATTTTGGTATAAACACCTTAGCATTTAACTTTTATGTAAAATGAAATCAATATTGGCCTCCTTAAACAAGAATAAAAGTGTTAAATATAATAGAATCAAGAAAAAGAAAGAGACATATAATGAAGGGCCATATTTTTTGGTCAACTAAAGGCCAAAAAAAGAATGTAGAAGAGCATTAACACAAATGCTGCCAAGAACAGATCGCAAGAAAATCCCGATTGATTTACTATGCATTGAACAACGAAGTCGATATTGGAATGGTTCAAAAAAATACATTCTAGGAAATGTGGAACTAAAATCAAAATGTACAAGGTGCAAGTAGAGTTGTATAAGCTATAAAAAAAAGTTGCTTCATCATTAAAATAAATTGCATTTAAAATTCTAAATATCATGTTGTTTAAAAAACTAGTTTATTATCCAAAAACATATGTATTACAATAAAAAAAAACCATATCAATTTAGATGAGTAGTGCAAATTTTTTAATGAAATACAACATCTAAAAATATCAATAAAAAAAACACAAACCACGCATCGCGTGGGATTCCGGCTAGTAATAACTAAGCCGGAAGAAGATGAATTTGACAGATTTTACATGTACATAGCACAAGGATTACTTTATGATTTCTTATTCTCCATCTTCATATTTTATTTTATAACTGCCTCTAAAATACTGGAAGCCAAAACCAGACTTATGATCCGAGAAAGGCATTATTGATTGAACTTTAAACCTCTAGATGTGTAAGGTACAAACACACAACAAAATATCCCTGAATTTTCATGTTAGTGAATGAAGCTCCCAACATTTCAACCCTAAAGAGCTCCAAACCCAGTCCTAAGACGGGTACAATGGTTGAGAAAAAATTCCTAAGATATGGGTACCCCTCCCCACCAACCACGAACAAATCACACTCATCCCCAAAACATAGGGGTTAATTAGCAATAGATCCTTCAAATCAAATTTTAATTCCAATAGGTCCGCTCTAATGATTATATGCATATATAAGGAACTAATGAAATTTATCCAAGTTCCTCCAGGATTTTTTTATAGATGTTGGAGAGGCACTAGTGTGCCAATGTCTTCTTAACAACCCATTTATTTACATGGTCTCCCTACAAAGATAGCAACTTGCTTGGCTGCATCTTCTTGACTTAGGGTCAAGCTAAAACCAACAATTTATGCCATTGGCTACAGTTTCAGATTCCATTTAAGCCATTGGCTACAATTTTAGATTCCTTCCTCCTTATTCAATTCCTTTGGCATATTATCTGCTAATTTCTACTTATATTGACAATCGATTTCTATATCCTATTGAATGCTTCATTCTTGGTTACACCAAATGTATTTCCATTACTAACCCCTGTTATTCCTGACATTTGAGTTCAAGCAATGAAAAATCATTAAGATTCGTGGATAATCGAACAAGATTGCATAGGTTATGTCCATATATTTATATGATTCATGCAACCTATGGTGTCCATTATAAGAGGCAGGGGTCGAACAAAATTTTATTTTGACCTTCAACCCATTCTTTTGTTCACAATGTAACTCAATTCTTGCCCACCCAGTAGCCCAACTTTTGTCCATTCTAATAAGTCATTTGACCTAGTCCAGGTATAATGGTAGCCTTGTAGCCTACGGTTAAGTGATCATTTAGATGTGCAGACTTAGAAAGATATTTTTGATACTATTAATTTTCAATTATTATTTATCGTGATTTTATAAACTTTTTATTTGTATTGTTATTTTTCGTACTTTCAAAGACATATTAATGAATAACCTAAAAATAATAATTCTGGGGACGTTGTCCCCGAACCCCGCTTAACTTTGTGTACCCTAATAGAGAATCCTATGCCCACCCTGAAGAGGCAAACTCTATCTTGTCATTAGTTGACAACTTGTTTGAATGCATCTTAACTCGGGGTCCAGCTAAAACCTATCATTTAGGTTAGCTGGCAGCTTGCTTTGTTGCCGTCGCGTTTTGACTTGGGGTCAAGCTAAAACCAACAATTTATGTCATTTTCTAGCGACTTGCTTGGGTGCATCTTGACTTGGGATCACCTAAAACCAATAATTTGTGTCATTGGTCGCCTAAAAAGAATCGAAGGACTTTGAGCTTAACTTCATTGGCAGCTGTGTAATGTAATGTAACGCCATATATATATATATATATATATATATATATATAAATATAATTTCAGTTCCTAACCATCAATAACGTGTTTTTCTGGAGAAAAACATCTGGTAATTACTCTGCAATTAAACGTGCTTCTGCTAGAGCACTATAGGGATGAGTGACCTCCTAGGAAGGCAATGCCGTACTAGCCCAATGTATCTACGTACGCACATGGAACCGGACAACCCAAAATGGATAATATTGTTGATGGTTAGGAATTGAAATTATAATATGGTATCAATGCTCTTCATAATTAGCTTGTAATTCCAAGTCGTGACCAACCCCCTGAGCACGCCATATCATTTATGAAGAAACAATCTTTTGCCCGTTAAGAAATAGTGTCATTTGCATTGGAGGTTCCTCAATCTCGTCTCGGTCTTCTTTTCTCAATTTCTCGTCAAATTAGAACGGAGAAGAAGAAGCAGTACTGTAGCTGTTTCGAAAACAAGGAAAAGGTCAAAAGCTTGGAATATATACCATAGTGTATGATGCAATATTCATTATTTGAATTTGTTGATGTTCTTAGTATATTTACAAGAAACTTTTGTGTTATATGTATAAAGATTAAAGGGTAGTAGAATGGTAAAGGTTTTAGACTACTCTAAAGACCACCCAAGTTCAAGTCCTACTACTTACCATACCTAATACATAGGTCAAAGATGGGCCTTGCCCCTCAGGGCTCTTGGGTGTTTGATATAATCTCCTAACTTGAGTTAATTTTTTCCTTAATTATTTTTTCTAAATTGATTTTGTCAATAACTGAAAACACTTTTTCCTTGATTCTCTCCTTAATGATGAACATAATCACGTTTCCCTGATTTATTGGAAAAGGATCCGAACGTTTCTTTTTTTTTTTTTGGATATATAACAATGGAGAAAGCTCTGGTTTAGATATATATATATATTTTGAGAAAGAAAGACAGATAGAAACACTACAAAATTCGAACAGTGTTCTAAGTGTGTAAAGATCATTGATACAGAGAGAGTATTTTGGGCTTGTTTTATCCTGGGGACGACGTAGCTGATTTACTACTTACACACAAGAGGCAGAGCCATGAATCGTCTTAAAGAGAGTGATCGGTTTTAAATTTGCTGTTCAATCTCCTTATTTTATAAATTTTGAGGTAATATCTTTAACACTTTCCAACTGCATTAGTTTGGTTTGTATTTTTTTATTTATTCAATACGTGACGATTCTATAATATACGTTTGCACAAAAGTTGTTTCTATTGAAAAGAAGGAATCAACGTTTCCATGGGTTAGTTCGTTTTATAAATGTAACTTAGCGTAGCTGCCTAGTGTAGTACCCGGTTTTCGTCCGGCCCAAAAAAAAATAGAAAAATTAGAAAAATTTAAAAATATAATAATAATAATAATTCAAAAGTCCGTTCTGGAGCCCTTAAGCTCACAAAAAATTCAAAGCCTGTTTCTTGGACCCACAAGCATGCAAAAAATCCTAAAGCCTATTTCTTGGACCATAAGCCCATAAAAATTCCAACCCAAACCCAATATAACTAAACCCTAGAAAATATATAAAAAATAGGAAAATTAAATAAATAATAAATAAAACCTTAAAAAAGGAAAGGTGACTCCTTTTTAGGTTTTGCAAAAAAACATTGAAAAATACCAAAATATTAGTTTCTTAGTATTTTTAAGGAGAGAAGAAGTAGGGTTTGTGGGAACGTTTTGGTAAAAAGAGAAAGTAGGGTTTTATGTGGTCATTATATAAAGATAAGTGAGAGATTTTTGTAAGGGGGAAGCAGCCGCACAACAAGAAAAAAGGGAGTGGGAGCCGCAGAAAGGAAGAAAAAAAAAGGAGAGAAAGAAAGGTGGCGTGAGAGAAAGAAAAGGAGGAGGGCAGCCGAAGTGAAGAAAGGAAGAAAAAGAAAAACAGAGGAGAGAAAGAGAGAAGAAAAAGTCAAGAGATAAGAAGAAGGGTTTTGAGTGATTGAGAGGTGGAAAGGAAGGAGGGTAACGACAAAACAATACAAAGAAAAGAGGAAAAAGAGAAAAGGGGTTTCATCTTCTCCATTTCCATTTCTTTGAGAAGGTAATGACTCAAATACCTTAATTCAAATCTGGTTTCATTTTTATGTGTTTGTCTGGACTCGTTGCTAATATGTCATTGTTATTGCTCAAACCCTTTGTTCATAAATCTTGTTCATGATGTGGGTTTTTGTTTTGTTCGATGTTGCTAATGATTGATTGAGGTTATTCCCTGTTTTTACCCTGCTAGTTGTAGTTAATTTGCTGGTCTTGTGCCGGATTTGGTCTTGTAATTATCAAGTTCTATATAGAATGATAATCGGTAGTACTAGTACTGGATTTGGACTTGGTTTTGCAATACTGGATCTGGATTTGATTTGTTCATAATCAGTCAATATGGTATGCTAATATACTTAGTGTATATGTTGTTTTTTTTCATGTTCGGTTTGAGTATATTTGATATTTGATGTTTTGTATATATGTTTTGTTTTGTTCAATCCCTGGCAACATTAGGAATCTGCTGTATAGTTTTTTTTGGTTCAGAATATTTATGTTTATATGTGCAGTATGCGTGTATATATATATGGGATGTATATATATATATATGATATGTGCAGTGTGCGTGCATATATATATGCATGGTGGGTATATGTACATATATGTGGTGTGCGTGTATCTATATACAGTGTGTGTGTGTGTATATTGTATATGTGTTTGTATATGAATATATACCATTTTGCATATTTGTATAGGTGGTTATATATCTATAATATATATGGGCCTAATTTGATTTGAGTTTCTATGATATTTGAGCACCATTTTAACCCCCCCTTATTTTTTGTGTTTGATGTTGGGTTTGGACCGAGTGGACTACTTGGGCCGAGAGGTAACTTGACTTGGGTCGGAGAGTTCATTTGGAGATGAGACTGGGTTTGAGCAGTTAATGGGCTTCATAGGCCATATTTATATTTGTATTTTTACCTTTATATTTTATTATTTGTATATATTTTTTGTCTTATTTTTATTTGGCATGTATATGCTTGTAAATGTAAGCCATGTAATAGGATAGTGGAAAAATAATGAAAATAGTGTAGAGTAGTGTAATTTATATTTATGCATATTTAAATTGATTAGTATGCATGTTAGGGGTTATTAGTTAGGATGCATGTTTATAATGTATATTAGAATTGTATGCATAGATCATTTTCTGCAAATCCGTCAATTCAACAACCACGTCTTTACCAACTTTTCACAAAAACAAATTAATTGATACTACATTAAAGTCAATTAGGAGGAGGACTTGATGACATTCAGCTCTTGCCTAGACTTTAATTGTGTTATCCTTATTTAAACAAATGTAAATGGTAATTTAATTTACTAGATACCTAAATTAAAGTTCATTAGGAGGAGGACTTGATGACATTCAGCTCCTGCCTAGGCTTTAATTATGTTATCTTTTCAAATTAAAGTGTCATTTGTATTTCTAAACACAATGATAAATTAATTTACTAGATACCTAGATTAAAGTTCATTAGGAGGAGGACTTGATGACATTCAGCTCCAGCCTAGGCTTTAATTATGTTATCTCTTCAAATTAAGGTATCATTTGTACTCGAAAACATAATGGTAACTAAATTGAAGTTAATTAGGAGGAGGACTTGATGACATTCAGCTCCTGGCTATGCTTTAATTATGTTATCTTTTCAAATCAAAATATCATTTATATTGGACTAACAATTTTTCAAGAAAAAGCACATAGATCAATCTAGGTAACCTTTTAGGGAGTTGTGGGGTGCCTAACACCTTCCCCACACTCAATAGACCCCCTTACCTATTCTCTGGTTCGTAGACCATTTTTAGTGTCCAATTGCACTTAAATCAATTGGTGGCGACTCTAAACATTTTTCATTCTTTCATTGCCGGTCCACGTCGTGACCCCGGTTACGACACTCCTGAAGTTTTGGATTATGAAATTTTTAATAACGATGGGCTTTAACTCTATTTCTTCTCTTGGAAAATTGTGGGAAATGGCGTAAAGGAAACAACAAAAGAATAAAAGAACATAAAAATTAAATTTATATGACATGCTATTGACTTC
The DNA here is from genome assembly GCF_013401445.1 of Tripterygium wilfordii. NCBI lineage: Eukaryota > Viridiplantae > Streptophyta > Magnoliopsida > Celastrales > Celastraceae > Tripterygium > Tripterygium wilfordii. The sequence goes on along the minus strand of NC_052232.1, from coordinate 5,556,295 downwards.
ATCTTTTATTTTTGCATTGTTGATAGCTAGACAGCCAATTTGGTCCATCGTTATGTCCAAGGTAGTCCTCTTGAAGATTTAAGCTTTGTTCCCGAGCCTGTCAAGTGCTAACCTTTTTTTTTTTTAATAAGTTTTATGTGGCTTCCCTACATTTTCTTCTGCCTTTATGCATCTTTGTTTGCTCTTTGAACAGTAGAAAGGATCTCAGCTTTCATGTGAATAATATCTCAAGTTTCTGTTAATGGAAGAAGTGGTAATCCTTGGAATTACATTATAATCTCAATGAAATTGGAAGTTGTAGATTTCTAAATCTCTAAATTTCTATTAGAGAACAGTGTGGAGGACATAAACAGACAGCTTCATGTTGCTGCTTGTATTGCTGAAAAGGTATTTTATATTTTAGTTTTATTTTTTTGAAATTTTGATCATGTCTTAACTTCAGACTGTTGATTGCAAATTGACACTATTACTCAATGATGATGGAATTGTTCACTATGTAGACTTATTTGATCTTAGCTTCTAATGGTTTTTTCGAGCTCCCGCGATAAGAGCAGAAGTTTTGCATCTCAGTTTATGAAATATTTTTTGTGTTTGCAAGACGGCAGCTTCCAGCAAAGAGCCAATTACTAGGCTGCTCCTTAATTATTTGCTAAAGAATCCAAATTGATTATCTGTCATAGCTTTGGGTCACAAATTTTATAATGATCATTGTAACCAAGTATTAGAACTAACAATTTATTGACTACCGTTGATCAGTGTCGGCTAATTATTATCGTCGGTTACTAATTCATGAGACATGTTTTACTGCAGGGCAATGAAAAGCTTTCTGTGTTATGATGATATATACTCAGAGAGGACTCATGGTATACAACAATCAGGCCCTAAACTTAGCTTCAATTGTAAATTTGTACTATGTTGGTATACCTTCTTTATTTCGTATATATGCTTAATAATGCTAAACTTAGCTTCAATTAGCGAGTTTTATATCAAATTTTACACGCGAGATCAAAGTTAATTAGCAGGTGTTGTCACTATAGATTCGTCTCTTTGTAATTTTATCTATATTTTAATTTTCAATTTATCGTGTTGCTTTTAGAATAGTGAAACTGTACTTGTAGCTTTGTGCCCCTCCATTGAGAGATTTTCAATTGAGGTTTAAAAGATGACTGGAAGTCTACAAATGAGAATGGGAACTGACATGTAGGGGCCTTGGATTTTAGTATTTTTACCCTCAAATAAGTATGCTGATATCATATTGGGATTTGTTAAAGCCAAAGGTTGGGGAGATGCTTGCACTCATTGCAATTCCACTGTGGATCTGAATAAAGCTTGAGCATAGGAGATTGTAGCAATCAGTAGCTTGATATGCATCAATTTGGGGTTAATACCACTTTTGCACACCCAAAGATAGTCAATGTTCCAATTTGGACACCGTAGTTTAAAACGTTTCAATTTAATCATCCACAGATGAAAATGTGCCAATTCGGTCATTTGGGCAGATTTTTTAAGTTTTGGGCAGTCAACTTTCCCATGTGGTAGGTTGACCGATCTAGGTGGAAAATAATTTTTTTTTCTCAAATGAAATAACAGATGTCAGAAATCAAACCATACATTTGTCTTCCTTCTCCTACACACTCTCTTCCCTTGCTCTCTAACCCTAAGTCAAAGAGGAGGCCGCCGTGGAAGCCCACCTGCGCTTCTCTAATACCCTTAATTTGGCCTTATTCCTCTCTCTATTAGCGTGTATATATGAATACCCATGCCTCTGCTTATGGCTGTCATACCACCATATGATAAACAAATAAACACAAAAAGAAATTTGACAGATGGAAGAAATCAATACATCATGCCTATGAAAAGACTAAGAACTTTTTCGATTTGAGGGTGCAGCGACGGGACCCAAACTGAATACCTTGCCTTTTGTTTTCTGTATTGAGAAGAAATCGTTAATTATTGGTGGGAATACTTGGCTCTGATCTGATGAGAGATTGGTGGTAATGAAATTGGTTGGAATACCAGGAAGCTTACGGAGGGACTGGTGGTATTGGCGGTGGTGGTTGCTGTTGCGGGTAGTGATGGTAGTTGTTGGGAACTGCCGTGGGCAAAGGGAGGGGAGAAGAAAATTCCTTCAGAGTTCTGTTTAGGAAGGGGAGAAGAAAATTTTTTCTTGATTAATTTATATTTTTAAATTTTTTTCTGAGGTGGATAATATATAAATTATTTTTTTTGTCTCATTACACATGTATGACTCTGATTGTGGCATTTGTCTTTTGTTTTTGAGAAAAAAAATTTATTTTCCACCTAGATCGATCAACCTGCGACATGGGCAGGTTGACTGCCCAAAACTTGAAAAATCTACCCAAATGATGGAATTGACACATTTTCAATCGTTGAATGACCAAATTGAAACGTTTTAACCTACGATGTGCAAATTGGAACATTGACTGTCTTTGGGTGTGCAAAAGTGGTATTAACCCCATCAATCTGCTATTTGCACAAATTGAGTAAGCCTATCTGATTCGATGATCTTTTTGAAGTTTGGGTTTTAATTTTTACTCTTCATATTGCATTGTTAATTCTATTTAGCTATTTGCGATCATTTGAGCTTGGTAATGCCCTCTTGATTCTTTGTTTTCTATTTAATATTTTTTTCGAGCCTCACTCTCTGATTAGATTTTTTTTTTTAAAGTTTGGGATTTAGTTTTTATGGGATTGTTGCCTATTTTAGTGTGAATGTAAATGTGAATGTGCCTTGCAATATAGCCTTAGCATAGGAAGTTGTGGCAACCAGTAGCTTGATATGCATCACTATGTTGTTTGATAGTCCATTGCTTTGCATTATCCCTCGAGGAGTTGCTTTCTACTTTTTTTGACTGCCTGTATAGTTCTTTTAGGGCGAGTCCATTGGATTCGTTCTACTCTCCTTTCATCTGATGTCGTTCATAGAATTCCACTACCAACAAAAAAAGGCTCACTACAGACAAAAGGCTTTGGTGCGTGCATCTCCTTTCCTTCACGGGTTGATGGCGTCCTTTGGATGAAAGATTCTAGTGCATGCATCTGCTTTTCTTTATGGGTTAATGGCGTCTTCTACTCGATTTGTCTTGTAGCCTTTTCATCTTCCTTTTCTTCCTCCTCTCTCTCAACTGGGTTAACAGGTCCGATTCGTCTGCAAATTATTCTTGGTGTCACCGATCTTCAGATCCAGAGTTTGGCAAAGCCGAAGAAGTGAGATAATGAACGCTTGGTGAGTTTTATGGCTTTGATCAGGCCAATGTTCTTCCACACGGATGTCTCTCTAGGGGTTTTAGGGGTTAAAAATTGTTTTGGCCTTTATGTATGGCAAGGTTTTTTTTTGTTTACGCGTGTGATCAATTTCTAATGTTGTGATCTATCTCAGCTTCATCCTGCAACTTTGCTTTGTACTGCAGGTGCATTTAGGTTTCTGAAGGATTCTATTTGCTTAAGTTCTGAGCACTTTTACCATATGGTAAAGTTATTATAGCAAGTGATCAATTGAGGGATTTGTTATTCCATTGCTTATGATTTGGGATTTATTAATTGAGGGATTGAATAAGCTGTAAACTTATTCAATCTATGTTTTTTGATAGATCAATGTATTAGAACTCTTCTTGAACTGCATGACAGAACCAAATGAGAAGCTTATGGAATTTGGAGCAGGATGAATCTAGAACTTTTCTGTTGCTCAAGGTAAGACGTTACGAGGGTTCCTACTTTCTGTTAACCTTTATTAAAATATTCTCGAAGTTGCTTTATTGATAGAGCCATAGAGGCCTTCGTTTTACAATGCTTTACTGTAGTGCCTACTGTTTGTTTGTTGTTTTTTTCAAGGCAAGTAACATGTGCAACCTATATGCACATAATTTCTATTGCTCATAAGTTTTGTGTGTTGTATACTTGTATTTCATGTCTATATGTGTCAAACTTTATGGCCGAAGTACTCTTTTGAAATTCAATAGTTGTGTGTTGGTTTTAGTTTCTAGGAAGTATGGAAAAACAGACAACTTCTTCAATTCATTCAAAGATTTGAGTTCCTAACAAAGTTATCATTACTCACCTTGGACATGGACAATTTGGAGTAGAAACTGAAACTATATGACCATGAATCACAAATAGACTTGCTTTGAAATACATTACCCTGACACTACTATATACATTAAAGCAAATTATGCCTATGATGATGTTTGCTTCTATGACTGCATAGAGGATGGTAATAGACGAGAAAGCAAGCTGAATGATAGTTTTTTACATATGATTCGCTTGCTAAAACAAGTCTGGGCATCTCGCTGTTGTTCCTTGTATTTATTTTCTAGGCCTCACCCTCTTAGTCTTGGTGACTTCTAATCAACAAGCAATTGTTTCATGCAACTGGGGTGTTGAGGAATATGGTCTGGATTCTTTCCATCGCCTCTTTCATTCCCTTTGTCTATGTATGTGTGCTTGGATTAAGAAAGTAACTAACCGTTATTTCCAAGTCGGATCAACTGAATATCAACTGAATGGCTAGATAGAAGACAACAAGGAAATCTTATCTTCAACAGTTGTTGCTTATTTGAACTAGCTATTCAACAGGTACCTTAATAATGGTATCCATTAGCCACTAAAAGTGCCCACGAATACAAGAGCAGAACCATATAAACTGTTGACTAACATACATCATCATGATCTCAATTTTGTTACAAAAATATGAAAATTGGCAGCAATTTTAGAAGTAGCAATAGAATGAGATTATTTATGCCAAAAGATACTTTCTGTCTAATTGATCTCCTATCTCTGTTTTTCTCAGGCTTATCTACATCCTCCACATTTAATGAAGGTTCAAGGCCTAGATAACTCATTATAAAAATTTTACAAATCATGGCTTGCTTCCAGTAACTCTCCAGTGTAAGTGTAATGCTAGTACTTGGCTCAACCTCATTGTAAGGCTTAATCTTTGTATTTGAAGAAGATATTAACTGTCACGTACGGCGAATACAAAAAACTTTGTGCAATGTTTCTATATGGCTACTGGAGTTCTTTTTTTTTTTTTGTTTGATAAACGGCTATTGTAGTTATGTTTTCATGAAAGCACTCGCTCCACGATAATGCTTAAAGGTGTTTCGCAAAATACTTGCAAGAACATTATGTTTTCACTCATCCGTAGTAATTGAAGTCACCCGGCCCGCAGCAACACACGGGTTACACCCTAGTCTTTATATATTTCTAAAAGTGTACTCTCGCGTTTGTTTATTCTATATTCAACACAATGGGGCCTGACCGACACCAAATAGTGCGTGTGTACTTATCCTAAGTGTAGGGTCGTTAGCAAGTAATAACTTGATGAGACCGAGATCGAATTCACAAGGAAGCGATATGTAAATTTGAAGATGGATGAATGCAAACAACTATCTAGACTAAAATATGAATGGCAAATAAAAGCAAATAAATGAAATGAGCCGAATGACTCGGTAGCATTTAAAAGCAATTGTGACCAAAGTAAACAAGATTTGGATTGAAAAAAATTACACAACTATAACGAAATTAAAGAAGAGAGATAAAAGCTATGACTCTTTAAGCATATCTTGAGTAATCGAAACCTCGTACCCACCGTTCGGAACTAGAAACTAAAAAGAGAAATTAGCCTCTCATCATAATGAAGATAAACAACCAATTTTATAGAAGAAAATCAATGTTTACAATCAAAATCACAAGAAGCTTAGCAAAACTAGAGGGAGAAACTACAAGGATGATATATGTTCAAGAGGGAATTGAATAAGGGAAAAAATAAAATCTTCAGTTTTTTGCCCTCTTTTTACATGTAAAAATACTTATCTATCCTTACAAATCAAGCTTTGCCTGAAACACCCTTAAAAATTGCTTTGGAAGTTCCAGATCCACGACAGGTGTCTGGATACCTCAAGAGGGTGTCCATACACCCTTTTTCATAAAATAGGCAAAATCTACCTTAGGTGTCCGAACACCGATGGAGGATGTTCGAACAACCTGTGGAGGGTGTCTACACAAATTGTCTTCTATCTTGTAAATATGCACTGAAATTGTCTGGACACCCTTTGCTCTGTTCGGACAGCCAGGGAGGGTGTCCAAACATATTAGTCTTCTATTTGCACTCCCACTACTCCAGTATGTATCCAATTTGGCCACTTTAATCTTGTTTTCTGCAAAACCAATTAGAGACAATTATAAGAGTAAAACTAACTAAATTAAACATAAATACATCATATAAGTTTAGAGCATCCTAATTAAAGGTCATTAGGACTTCAAAATAGAGGTCCGATCAGGTCCCAATGAAAGACAATATTTACCCCTGTATAATATATATATATATATATATATATATATATATATATATATATATATATATATATATATATGATCCTTAGCTAGTTTCCTCCTTCTCAAGCTTGTATAGACCTTTTATCTTATTGACCTAATTGAAGATTGAAGGTATGCATAAACATAAACAACGATTCCGACCCAAACTGATGACCCTTCAAATTTCGAGTAATTTACACTCATAGACTCTTCAAATCCCCGCATTTGAAGTTCTTAAACTCTATACATAGCACCATCTTTGATACTTCACTTATCTTTCAAAGTGAAAGTGTGTGTGACTATCTTTCAAGAGTTGCGGAAATGGTCAATCAAATCAAAAGTTGTGGTGACACCATTCAAGATCAGAAGATTGTTGAAAAAATTCTCAGAAGCTTATCCCCAAAATTTGAGCGGTGGTATTGAGTTTGCGGCTGCTCTCCACCGAGCTTTTATTTCAATCTCGCAAACGGTTATCTTCAGTACTTGAATTATGTTGTCTATCAGTATGATCATGACTGCTAACCCTAGACAGAGTTGCATCCGTCAAAGGAGGAGGTTGGAGGGCATCCGACTTTTGGATGATGGCTTGCATTGGGGTCTGAATCTGCAGTTGGAGCTGTTGTTGCATCTACTGAAGGGCGATAGAGAGATGGTCAGTAGTGACCATGGCTGGTGTAGTGCTTGATTATCCGACAGTGACCAGATTTTCAATTGGCAAGCTAGGTGGAGGTGTTGGATCTTGATGATCTCCTTGGCGGTTGTGTAGACCTGCTTTGAACTATGATTGTTGTGAAAAGATGTTTTTCTTTCCCATAGACGGCGCCAATGTAATGACGAGTAAATCTATCTTAAGTTATCGAATGTCTCAGATAGATCAAACCAGGCAAAGCACGATTGACTGGATAGCTGAGAAGATGAACAAATGTAAGCTATCATATCAAACCCAAGGTGTTTTCCTTGGGAAGGACCTCTGATGCTTAAGTCAAAAAGTAGGAAAGCAAACACTAAGAACTTGAGGAAGCAAAGCTCTTAGCACGAAAGTATGCAGAGTTGTGAATGAATCTGTTACCTTGAGAAAAATATCTTTTTATAGTGTTGGAATGATCTTTCTTTGATTAGGAGTCGAACTCCTGTTTCCTACATGATTCATGAGACTTACTTTGTTTGTTCTCCGTATTACAATAGAATTCTCATCCTTAATGACTTGTTACCTGAATATGTTACGGTAGAAAGTATCTCGGTAATGAGATAATGCTCATCTCGATAATGAAATGATTTCTTTCTCGATACTAAGGCCAGCATGATCATCATAATGTTAGGCACCATGTTCAGATGAAAATTCTATTCAATTGAGATGATTACCTTGATCCGAGAATAGCTTCTCGATGACGAGATCATCCTTGGCTTTGTTCTGGACTTTGTAACACTCTGGTTGGCTTTCAAATATGAATGTCTTCAATGTGTTTGCATTTGCCACATGTCACATTCGAATTGGCTACTTGCATATGGTGTCGGTGTCATCAGACATAAACTTGCAAAATAAACGACACTAGGGTTTAGGGGATATAAAAGGGCTTGAGACATCATTTTGAAGGGATCTTTTGGAATTAGGGATCTATCTCTCCCTTGGAGATAGCTATTGGAGCTTGGAGAAAAATAGATTCTCAGGGAAGCCAACATGAGATTATGTGTAATGTTTGCTTTTACGAAATGAAGGATGGAGTTAAAAAAAATAAAAAATAAAAACTACAAAGTTAGAACAATCAAAAGATTCACAACAAAAACCATGGTTTGATTAATTGATTCTCTCTAGACACTTCTCTCTAGATTTCCTTTAGGAACCGACTATAATAGATTTTTCTATATCGAGATCAGACATCATTAAACGAGTAGACGAACACGTGTATTTAATGTGCAGTGAATATGAGTGCAACAGAGTGAAGCACACAGAAAAAGACACAGTGTGTTGTTGGGTAGCAAATGCAAATGGAATTTGTAAGTGAATGCAAGTGTAACAATAAATTGTGTGTGTATTCGAATTTGTATCAATAAAAGTGAGTTTATTTGTGTCTCTAAATAAATATGAGCAAGTGTGGAACAATTTGGAGGGGAATATAGATGTCTAAGTGATTCCTTAGCTGACTAACTGCTGTGGCTACTGAATTGCTAAACAGATTCATGAAAATAACGTCAGAGAGGTCATCCATGGATTCCAGAAAAAAAATTCTCTCTTTAAGAGCACATCATGACTAACTACAGTGGCATTGCCTGGAAGAACTGATGGAAGGCCAAATCATGACCAATTGTCTGCCAATCAATGGGACTCATCAGTAGACATATCTCCGCATTCTACCGACGGGATATGGCTTCAACTTGACACCTGCAAAGGGCTTACTTTACAAATTTCTGTATTGAATCCAATTTCCATTAACAGCAATAGCCATGCTCTCTGCTGCTCAGAGAGACGATCTCGAGGGCCTTTCACTTCAACAAGTTTCATCTGACCCATGTATTCTCCATGGAAGCGCCACAGAACCAAATCTGGCATTCCACTAGACCAGCTTCTATAATCTTGAGCAAGATATCGACAAAGTGAGGCCAAAAAAGGGCCCCCAGAGCATGTAACAACAGCACGAAGTTCAGAGAGAGAATTCCGCTCCCAGTTGACTCCCCTACATGCGGTTCCTAAATACAATTCCCATGATGTGATTAAGATTTCCTCGGCCATTCCATCTTGAATCTTCTGTAAGTGGGATTCTATAATGTCTTTTCTCACCTCGTAAAAGCTATCAGTTTCCAAATCCAAGGGAGCAGTCTGCAAAACAAAATGTAAGATTCTTCATCTACTGTCTAATAGTGAAGGCAGAAAGAGTTAACACAGAAACTTCAACTCAGGTTATGAAATTTTGCAAAGCCAATGCAAAAGGGTGGAAATCATTCAATATCTACAAAATTGAAAAGTCAGGATCAACAGCCATGACCGCTGTATGACTCCTAATTTGCTCAACAATCTGAAACAACATGATAGTGAGCAAAAATCAACATGAATGGAAAACCACGATGAATGAATTTCTAAGAATAAATCGTTTTTCATCTTGCATTCATGGCACACCACTCGTTTCAATGTCAACAACAAAAATCAAAGAGTAATGCAACCCTTGACTCCCTTTATCAACTTTTCCCTAAACTTCTATCCAGGTTACATAACCCGCCAGTCTCTTTACCACCTCAACTACAACAAACGGGCTAACAAGGAAATAACAATGATTTATCAAAGTCAAGTTAATGCAACAGTCACCATAAGGAAAACAAAAACTAACACAACAAGATGGCATCAACCACAACCCTAAAGGTTATAGATAAGATAATATTTTGTATAATATGGAAGACAAAAAAAGGTAATCAGATCATAGCAATGATATATGCGCGAGCACAACAATATACATGTTTGTTCCTTTTTTTTTTTTTTTTGCTCAAGTGCGTCAAGGTGTGAATGTGAATGCCATCAAACTACCAAGCCACGCCACTTTGCATCAGAAACCCTGAGAAAAGGTCGAAGCTTTGCTATTTGTGAGACCGCTTCTCTGCAGTTTAGGTACATATGTATAACAATGCAACACTATTTTGCTAAAGAAATTTTGGAAAAAGATGAGAGCTTCATGACATCAACATTAAACCATACCTGAAATCTAGTGCGGAAGACATTTGGAGCATCAGAAAATAAAATGTTCCACATGAGAAGCCCAAATATTGTCAACCAAATGCCACTCTCTGTATGAACACCCTGCCACCCCTCTCCTTCTCCAGCATAATATTGCAGAGCAAGTTGCTCCACCCCACATTGCTCTCCATCCTCTCCATAGAATCTGCTCTTCATACCAGTTTCACAATTCAATGGTCTCCCTTGAATATGAACCTATCTTGTTCCACGGAATAATGGGTCAAAATTGCAAAAGCTGGAATTTGTCGAGTGTGATTATGAACTAATTAAGAAAAACTATTGAAACAATAAAATACTTGGAACAACAAAATAAGAAATTACCTCTCTTATCTCCCTTTTGACAGACTGGGAAAAACTAGGAACTTTCCAGCGCCTTGGTGGTTTTGCAAGCCGAAGAACCCTCCTTTGGAGTGCCACTTTTGAACCAGCACGCACCCATGGATCCACTAGTCCATCTTCAGCAACAGAAAGGCTCTCATTTGGACAACCCATATGCTCCAAGTCAATAGATAATCTCATTCTCCAGTATCCTCTTCTCCCATCATGAGGGAAACATATTAGCAGCCGCTTGAGGAGAACTATTGCATCATTGTACCTGAGGATGAGAAGTAAGATCCTCTATACAGTTAAAAATGCTACCAAATTGCAAGTAATCGTAAAAATTCACCATCCCAAAGTTACTTTTACCATTTCAATATAACACTTTCTAGTATTGGCCAAAAAAATAGACCAGTCAGTTATGTTCAAGATCAACAAATCACACAATGCACTCAAAAAAAAAATCCACTTATACATGAGTCTATGCAACACATAGTCGCTCCCCCTTCATTGGTGTAATGCATGTGGCATAAATGTTACTTGCATGGTTCACCAACAAAGGGGTCTTATCCTGTCACAGGAGTTCAATCCACAGCAGACCAGGGCCAGTGACACCATACTAATAAATGAGCAGTGCTTCTGCTCTGATTATTACATCATGGGCCGCCTCAAAATATAGGGACAAGAAAAAAGACCAAGCATTCCAATAATGCATGTGCACTAATACACCTTTTGGAAGATGGTTTGGACCATGAAAAGCATAACATTCACAAAATTGTTGTGGCTATTTATTATACACATTTAACGTCATCAGAAGAAGCTTCATCTGCATCCAGTGGACATAACTACGGCCTGAAATGCTATTTTTACTCTTATTAATTGTCATCTCAATGAAGATAGAGATATTATAATTGATCAATACAATTATACGAATTGGAGTGGTTCTGAAATTCAATAAGAACTTAACAAGAAACACCAAGAGCACCCAGCAAGGAGTGAAACTGACAGAACTTACAGAGTGAAAAAATATGAATGAATTGTGCAACCCTGCTGCATGCCTAGATTGTTAGACTCAAAAAACTAAATAGAAACATAGTACAAAAGAAACTCTGAAAGCCGCAAAATATGCAGAAAATAGAAGAAACAAAGGCAATTTCATTCATTGAATGGCTGCAAGCACCCAAAAGATAGACTAACTGCATTGCTTATCAAGAGTCAACTTCTGACATATTTGTATTACATCCTACACAACTATATTGATTAAAGACATGTTTAGAACATAGTGATTGAGACAAGCAGCCAAAGAGAGGAGCGCTCACAAGTACAAAACACACTTTAGTAGGTTTACTTTGCCTTGATAATAGTGTTGTTGAGGGAAAAGAGTGGCAGTATACATGAATTAAAACCGGAGATTAATGACTTGGCAAGCTTCAAATTGCCCTCACCCCAGAAGAAAAGAGGGAACATAAGAAAGGACTCCCAGCAAAGCTAAGGAAACACATAATTCTATATTACACACCTGTGCTCACGCTCAAGAAAGGACACTCCTAACAGCACCACTTTGGAGTATACCCATGATGCTGAGAAGCATGAAAGAAAAATAACCAGAGGTTCAGATTCTGTGGACCGAAATGAGTTAGTACTAGAGCCGCACATACGGGAGTCAGCTATCTTCATACATCTTAACACTGATTCCTTGTCATTATCATCAAGAGATTGATCCATTAGCTGTGCCACTCCAATGGCCTGTAATATATGGTGATTGAATATATTAAATTTCAGGCAAAGACAGGTCAGCAGTACTGTTATAATATATTATTATCATATAGTTTATATGCTTATTTAGGTCTCCTAGTTTATGTTGATTGAGGTTCTGATTATGTTTCCTTTATTTCTAAGTTTCCTTAGTATATACGTTTGACTTTGGCTCATTCCCCTATATAAGGGCACTCTTTGTACTAAGCTATATATCGAATAATATTGAATCAATATTTTATTTTTTCATGGTATCGAAGCAAGGGTCCTTATCATTGGTTTATATTTTTTCGTTGCGCAGCCACCACTCTTGGTGATTGAGGGCAGTGGCAGCACCAATTTTTTTTTTTTGTTTTCTCTTGTTCTTTCTTTCTGTCTCGAGGGTTTAGTCTATTCATCGGGTACTCGCATAAACCGTCCCGAATCAAACGGGTGCACCCCGTTAATTAACGGGTCGAGGAATAGCTACGTGTATTTTTATGGGGAAAACTACAGGTGCAGATTTGTTGAAATCCACCCTGCCACGTACCCTTATATATATTATTTATAATACTTATTAGTTTTACTTTGATATATTACTCACACAGTCACATATATATTAGTTTGATCTAGGAAGCACAGACACGGACATGGGTGTCGGCCATGACATTGCTCGGATGCGTCGACACGACAATTCTCAACATTCTAAGGAAACAACACGTCAGGGATACGACAAATAAATATTTAATGAATATATTTAAATTTAATTCATTTAAATTTATACACTCGAGTATATATGTGTACATCAGTACAAGGTTGGAAGTAGTGTGATAGAATACACCCAGTAACAATACTAGAAAATACTCAAGGAATAAGAAAGAAGCACAAATCCAGGATAGAAATAGTGATATTGATATGCACTGGAAATAGGAAACTATGATTACAAGAACCCTAGCTTTCGAGGAGCTAGTACCTCCTTACAAATAACCAAAACCCAGTTTGTTTGATTCTAGCCACCCTACCACTACTATAAACCCTGCCACAAAACAGCAACATGCTTGCACCAGTAAAAGAGACCCATGTGTAGAGATCAAGACCATCCACCTGTCCCCCCTTGATTCTTCTTGCCTTTCCTCTTGTAATATTTCATAACAACCTTATCAATACTCCCCCCTAAAAGTTTAACCTTATCCTCAAGGTTGAAAGAAGGAAACTGGTCCTTGATATCCTCAGCCAATTCCCATGAATTCTCAAATTTAGGTAGGTCACACCATTTGACAAGCACTTCTATTTTACCATTCTCCAAAGTCCTTATTTGACGGATATCTTCAGGCATAGCTATCAGCTCTAATTCTTCAATCAAGGCTACTGGTAGAGGCTGACTGATGCTCTATGGTGAAACAGCTTGTTTGAGCTGGGACACATGAAAAACTGGGTGGATTGCCGTATTCGAAGGGAGCTCCGGACGATAAGCTAATTCTCCTATCTTCTCCAAAATCAAATACGGACCATAATAGCGAGGGCGCAACTTCTGAAAGGGGTGTCTTGCTGAAGATTTGAATTTGTAAGGCTGTAGTTTCAAATACACACTATCACCTGGTTTGAATACCACATTCCTGCGCTTCTTGTCAGCATATTGCTTCATACGATTTTGAGCCACAACTAAGTGCTCCTTAAGCTGCTCCAACATGATATTACGGTCCTTCATTAACACATTCACCTCTTCCACTACCGAAAGATCCCCATAAAATTTTAATAATGTAGGTGCGGGTCGCCCATAAAGGGCTTGGAAAGGAGTCATATTTGCAGAAATATGAAAGGTGGAGTTATACCAGAATTCAGCCCAAGAAATCCAGTTATGCCATTGGCATGGATGATGGCTAGAAAAACGCCTCAAATACTCTTCTAGACATCGATTAACAACTTTGGACTGCCCATCAGTTTGTGGGTGATAGGCTGTTGACATCTTCAGAGTTGTCCCTGCTTGCTTGAACAGGGCTGCCCAAAAATTGCTCAAGAAGACCTTATCCCTGTCCGAAATAATTGATTGTGGAAAACCATGCAAGCGGACGACTTCCTTAATAAATAAAGCCGCTACATCTTTAGCAGAATAAGGATGCCACAACAAGAGGAAATGGGCATACTTAGTGAGACAATCTACCAGCACAAGCACCGTATCAATACCCTTCACTCTAGGTAAACCTCCAATGAAATCCATTGTCAAATCCTCCCAAGAAGATGTTGGAATGGGTAAAGGCTGCAGCAATCCTTGAGGACTTAACGTCGAATATTTGTGTCGTTGACAAACATCACATTGTGCGACAAATAGCTTGACATCCTTACGCATGCCTACCCAGATCAATACCTGCGAAATGGGTTTTAGAGTGCGGAAATAGCCGAAATGCCCTCCTTGGGGAGTAGCATGAAATTCGTGTATAAGAGCCGCAATACGAGGTGAATTCTTGGGCAAAACTATTCTCCCTTGATGGAATAAACATCCCCCGCGCATACAATGGGTGGTTTGCTAGTAGGAGCAATGAGAAAAGACTGGACAATCTCCTTGAGCACCGTATCGAATAAGATTTCTTCTTGCAATTCCTTCAAATCATCCCATAATACAATAGACAGGGTAGCCAACTGAAGTTTAGAACTTGTAGAACTCTCACGATTGTCCACCTCCAACAACTCACCTCTGTGGGACAATACATCCGCAGCTTTATTCTCCAATCCCGGGCGATAACAAATCTCAAAATCAAACCCAAGAAGCTTCATAATCCATTTTTGCTGGCCCTCGTGCATCAATCTCTGATCCATAAGAAACTTGAGGCAGTGCTGGTCAAATCGAACAATGAACTTTCTACCCAATAAATAATGTCGCCACTTTTGAGTTGCAAAAACAATGGTCATTAATTCTCTCTCATAAACTGACTTTGCTTGAGCTCGTGGTGATAAAACTTGGCTGAAATATGCAATCGGATGACCTTCCTGCATCAATACAGCCCCCACCCCACTTCCCAACGCATCTGTATCTATCACAAAAGGTTTTATAAAATCTGATAGCGCCATCATAGGCACACAAGTCATAGCAGTCTTTAATGCTTCAAAAGACATCTGAGCAACTTCACTCCACTTAAAAGCATTGGCCTTGAGTAAACCAGTTAATGGGGCTGCCAACTTGCCATAATCCTTAACAAAGCGCTGATAATACCCCGTGAGACCCAATAAACCTCTCACGCCTTGATGTTTTTAGATATTGGCCATTGTAACATACTCTAGAGTTTAGAGGGATCAGCTTCAACTCCCTTGGTCGAAATAATATGGCCCAAGTATTCAACACTAGGTTGGGCAAAAATGCATTTCTTCATGTTGGCCACCAAATCTTGTTATTGTAAAATGCCAAAGGTAGTATGTAAATGGAGCTCATGAGAAGTAAAGTCCCTGCTGAACACGAGAATGTCATCAAAAAACACTAAAATAAAAGTGCGTAGATATGGTCTGAAAATTTCATTCATCAAAGATTGAAATGTTGAAGGGGAATTTGTCAAACCAAAGCGCATGACGAGGAATTCTTAATGCCCCTTATGTGTGTGGAAGGCCGTCTTCTCAATATCCTTAGCTCTCATGCGGATTTGGTGGTAACCCGATTTTAAATCGAGTTTAGAGAAAATTAAACTCCATGCAATTCGTCCGGCAACTCATCTATGATTGGAATAAGAAATTTATCAAGAATCGTAAGCTTGTTGAGGGCTCTATAATCCACACACATTCGCCACCCTCCATCCTTCTTCTTCACTAGCAAAACCAGGCTGGAATAACGACTGATGCAAGGTTTAATAATGCCTGCTGCTAGCATTTCCCTGACCAATTTCTCAATTTCAATTTTCTGATAATGCGGGTAACAATACGGCCTGATATTGGGTGGAGAGGCCCCTTCCTTCAACCTAATTGCATGATAATGTGTCATAGACAATGGTAGCCTACCATTAGGAGTAAAAACTGAACTCAATTCTTGTAATAACCCCTGCAAAATACGAGATTCCTCCATTGAGAGCACCTTACACACTGACTGTTGAGTTTGCGGTTCAATCACCCTACATTCTCCAAACTCCACCATAAAGCCCACATCCCCCATTTTGTAGAGGCTTCAACATAGTTTTAAGAGAGAATGGTTTTGGATAGCCAGGGATCCCCTTGCCAGCTCGCCTTTTCCCACTGCAAATAAACTGCATTATTAGCTTCTGATAGTTTGAATAAATGTCTCCTAACTTGGTCAACCACGCAATGCCCAACACGACATCTGCACTCCCTAAATCAAACACATGAAATTTTTCTATAATAATTAGGCCTTGGCACCTCCAAAGAAACTCCGCTGCAAATTCCAGCCCCTTTTACCCACACTCCATTCCCTACCTACACCTCAAAATTCCTAGACTCCTAGTACTAGTCACAGGGATGTTCAATAATTTCACAACCTCAGGAGATATGAAGTTGTGTGAGGCTCCACTATCCAACATAACAATTATCTCCCTGCCTTCCATCATTCCCCTAACCTTCAAAGTGCTCTTACTTACCGAGAACCCGAGGATAGAATTCATAGACAGTTCCAAAGGAGAATCAGCTTCACTATTGTTAGTTGGGGACTGTTGTCAGTTTTCTTCCTCCATAACAATAGGGGTATTTCCTTCACCCTCATCATCTGCAACAATCAGGATCTGCAGTGTTCGATTTTTACACTTGTGGCCTTGGTGGTATTTCTCTTCACAGTGGAAGCATAACCCCTTCTCACATCGGTGTAGAATCTCCATTTCTGACAAGCGACGAAATGAGTCTCGCTTCACTCTTGTGGTGCGAGCTTCCTGTATTGGGTTAGATTTCTCTTTGACTGGGTCATTTTTAATCGATGTTGTGGAATGAGAAGAATCCGGTGGTCTCCCCAAGTTATTCGAAGACAGCCCTCCTCTGCTAATCCCAGATGAAGGTGATGTAAACGAAGATAAATCGAGTTGTGGTCGCGCACGGTTCACTATCACGTTACGCTCTTCAATTCTATGGGCCAGTTCCATGAGGCCCACTAGAGTAGTTGGTGGATTTAGCCTAATTTATGCCTTAATTCCTTTCTTCTGCCTTAATTTCTTCAGGAAGCCCATTAAAAAAAGTACCAAATAACATTTCCTCCAGGGGTGCAAAAATATGTTCAAACCGTTCTCTATAATCGGCGAAGGTGTTGCAATGACGGAGAGCGACCAAACCTTCATGGGTGGAACCCTCCTGTGAATTGCGAAAACGCCGCAATAGTTCCGATTTGAGCTCCTGCCATAACGAGATAGGAGAGTGTGTCTCAGTCCATTGATACCAACTAAAGGCCTTGCCCTCTAAACAAACCACCGCCGCAGAGATTTTTTCCACCTCCAAAACATTTTCACCGTGAAATAACGCTCTACCAGGAAAAGCCACCCTATCAGATCATCCACAGAAAACAGAGGTAACTCTAACTTAATCCAAGCATATTCCCGATCAGATGTGGACTTCTTCTTAGTCGGACTTTCTGGTGAGTTTTCTAGTGCGCGATAAGGGACCTGGTGATCTATTGATAAGGAGGGCAAATGTCTTCCTCAATCAGCCAACAAGTTTTCTAGGTAGTGGCTTATTGGGCTTATTAGTTACAACCACCCATATATGGGTAGTGGTTGGGCTCGTGTGGTTGGTTAAGAAATGTAAGGGCCAGTTGGGTGTGTGTATGGGCGCACACATGGCATTGTTCTTAACATAGTGACACAAATATATAGTATATGTTACCAACACACAGGATATTTATGGTCAGAAGAGTTGTTGATAAAGATAAGATATTAATACTAAAGTGTCCGACACGTGTCGCCATGTCGGGCAAGTGTTGTGTCCAACGAGTGTCCGACACTTGCATTGGATGCCAGTAGGAGTGTCCTTGCTTCATTAGTTTGATTCATACATTCAAGTTTTCTTTTTAATTCATTTAGTTTTACACTTACTACTGTTATAGTTGGTGGGACGAATAAAGGGGCAAGAATTCCCCATACCGATGGTCGTTGCCCCATACCGACGGATATAGGGATGGAGTGAAAATAAAAAATCCAACAAGTATTTTAGCGTGGATGGGTAAGATTTTTTTAACGAGTACGGGGAACCCCAGTCCCTTTACCCATCTAATGTTGAATTCAAATTGGTGGCCTATTTAAGTCATCATTAGTGGCTAACTTTCTTATTAAAATTTTGGTATCACTGGTGCATGGAATTTAGGGCATGGTCGGCAAATATGAATATGCGTGCACAGTGTTGAGGTGCTCTTTGCTTGGGTGGTTATTTCTTGGTGAATTGATTGATGGTGTTAAAAAGAATTATTGGTTGGTTACTATTGGTGGAGTTCTATACACGGTATGAGTTGGCTTCTGGTGATTGATTGTCACGATAAAACAAGGATCCAGATTGATGGTCGCAAGCTGGGTTGAATTGAAGGTTGGATGCGAGATTGTTGGTCTCGATTTGTGTCGAAGTTAGGTTTTGGAGAGGGTTTGTCCATCCTTTAGGCGGGGGCCTAAGGTTGGACTTTACACCATGATTTGGATTTAAATTTGATTTGAAGTTTGCTTGATGGCGGATGGCCATTGACTGAAGTACAAGATCTTCATTTGCAAACTCAATATTGTGCTACCATATTGAGTTTGCGTGAGGATGTTAGAATATATTATTATGATTTGGTTGCCTAGTTTATGTTGATTTAGATTTCCTAGTTTATGTTGACTGAGGATATGACTATGTTTCCTTTATTTATAGGTCTCCTTAGTCTCTAGGTTTGACTTTGGCTCTATTCCCCTACACAAGCGCTCTCTTTGTACTACGTTATAAATCGAATAATATTGAATCAATATTTTATTTAATCACTTACAAGTTACAAGTACTTCAATGTAGAAAGAAGCTCACCTCTTCATAAGCTAGCAGATCCTCTCGATCTGTAAAAATTGGTTCCGATATTATACACCTGTATGTAGGATATTTAACTACGCCCATATCAACTAAAAGAAATGCCGACAAATCCTGCTCTGAATTTAGGAAGAAAAGCCTCTGCATGGACAACCAATTGAAAATTTTCAAAGGTAAACAAAATCTAGAAGAGTGCCCTATATGCATGAGGAGGTAGAAGCTAAGAAAATACCTCAGCGCGCCAGAGAAGAGATTCTACTTTCGAAGATATCTTGATACAAGTTCCTGTACGGTCCAGAATTAAATTGGGCAGCAAAAGGCTGCACATGAGAGGCCAATAACAGGCAACACATAATTTAGCAATATATTCACTAAATCAGAAAAGTAATTTAAATTCTCTGAAGCAAGCCATTGATTCTTACCATAGCCCATCTTTGTATAAAGAAACAAGGGACGCAATAAGGTCTTGCTTTCTTGTACCATGCTTGCAATTCTGATACCCCAATAATAGCATAGAAATTTGTAAGAATTTAGGAAACTGAGCCCAAAAAAGGAACATAATATATGGAACTACGACAGAATACTTGTATGTACACATGCACCAGTATAAACCATTTCTGCAATAAATAAACCATGTCATGTATGTCCCCCCATGCCCACTCTGAAACATAAAGGAAAAATAGAATTTAAAGAAGGGACGCCAGGAATGTCATCCATACTTGAAAGTAATAGGATTTGTAGCCAAATTCACTTAAGGCAGGATGTTAGCTATTCCAACACCTTGCAGGGCATGATGGGGTCAACCGGTCAAGCATTGGTGAAATAACCCATTAAAAGCCTTTCAGTACCAATAAAGGCAAGTTATACTTTGTAACTACCACCAGAACTGAAATTATGTGGTTCCCAAGAAATAAACCCAGTTACAAAGGAAAAAGGAATACCAGAAAATACATACACAAACAACTTCAACTACATTTGCCTCCCTATTATGTGGTCTTAGATTGACAAATGTGTTGTCTCTAATACTTAATTCGATATCCGTAGAACAAGTACACTTACAAATGCTATGGGTATAAAATCTTAAAATGAAAAAGAGTGCATACCTTGTTTAAGTAATTTCACTATAGACAAAGATTTTCAGTACTTTGCCTAACTCAAAGTCTAGCTCTTTCTAAAGATAGAACAAATGCTATATCTAAAAAGCCTAGTTGAATTAAAATTCATGCCTGAAGCAAAATCAGGCCAGAGTTACACATTGCATGAACAAGATTATGGTGTGGATCAAGCATCCTAGATAATATTTTAGATCTTAATATGCATATTACCTATCTTATTGCTATTCAAGTCAAACCATTTTTGGCATTACACTTTCACTTCTGTAATGAAGCTGGACTTGGATATAAAGGCCTGGATACTCTATTGATGATTCTGAAATAGGGATTCAGACCAAATTTTTACAATTTACTATGCTAGGGGTACCATGATTACTTGAACAGTTGAACTTTCTTATAGACTCCTTATTCTAACAGGATAACTAGTAAGTTGTAAAACTAAACAATTGAAAATCCTTGACTTCTTGATTGCACTGACACAGAGAGACCCAAAACCACACAAGATTTAGAGACTATGAACTGAAACTAGAACCTGTTTCAGCTAACCAGAAAATTTACAAGATACCCCCTATCATTGTTTTGGTGTAGGGGCTAGGAAGCACCGACACCTACACGGGACGCGACACGACGTGGACACTCCAACACGAGAATTTCAAAATTTATAGGACACGGACACGACAAGGACACACATACATAAATATATATGATAATTAATATAAATAAATATTTGTCTACTGTAAATCCAAACACAATATGTAGTCATATTACCCTCCTTTCTACTATGTAGTCATATAATAAGCCTGATTGAAAGAACTTAAGCCCATCCCAAATGACATCCCAAATTTCCTAAAGCCCACAATTCATTATCCAAGAGACCTCTGCCTTCTGTCAACAACAGTTCATTATCCCAACCTTCCAGCAGCTTTTTCAAGCCTCGCTTCTTCAACTCCACAAGCCTCACTTCTTCCCCTCCAGAACTGCTTTCTGAATTGCTAGAGTTTCTCCCATGGTTGCATGTACGCTTATGCTTGATCGAGCATGCAAAGTGGATTTGTCCATCAACACTTTGACACATGGCTGCGATACCTGAGAAATCACTCCTAACAGCGACATCTGTATTGATTTAGAATAAGTTCATCGGTGATGGAACCCACTTCCCCCAAGGACACAGCTTTGGCACTTTTGTTCTCCCGCTCCCATGCCTTACTGGAATATTAGATTTGTTTCACATGAACATCATCGAATTCTGTTTTGGGGTTCAATTAGAAAATGTGTCTATACCATGTCCTTCACAAAAAAGAGGAGAAAAAACAGGACACGGTCCAAACACATGTCCCCGACACGTGTCCGAGCCGTGTTGGTGTTCGACACTGGTACATGACGTGACCATTCTAGGAACGTCCGTGCTTCCTAGTGTAGAGGTCATAGGTTTGAGGGCTGCTGGTGATGATGATGACTATTTAATTAAATTAAGGTATTCTAAAGTACCATTTTTCAAAATATAAACACAACGTAGAATATATATATATATCTAAAAAAGATGGGAAATGCCCTAACCCAACAAGTTAACTTATTGGGTAGAATGGAAAAATAACTCATCTAAAGTTCTTAACACGGTATTGGAGTAGGTGGTCTTGAGTTCAAACCTTAACTCCTGCAATTGAAATCCCCAGTTGTTGTTCCCCAAGTGTGGGCCTTGTGTGAAAGTATCCCTAGTGTTGTGCCTTGTTTGTTGTGCACGTGTTGGATTGTCCAGCCCACATGTGAGGGGGAGTATTAGAATATATATAAAAGATGTGAAATGCCCCAACCCAACAAGTTAACTTATTGAATTGAATGGCAAAATAACTAATCTTAACACACAAAAAAGAATAATGAAGGATTAATACAATCAATCCACCTCCATCAAAACCTCTATATCACTAGAAAAGATATTGAAATAGAAAAAAATGAAGTCGCACAGAACATAGAATTATAGCTTTGAACTGCCATAAAAAGTTCTGTGTGACCTATCTGGAGCCAAAAAAGGTTCTATGTGACCTGTCTGGAGCCAAAAAAGGTTCCTATAGAATAAGACTTGCTAATTGTTCATCGATATTTACTTATAAGTTATAACTTCTAAATTTCACTACCAAGAATAGATAAAATGTTTGGCTCGTACCTGTCTACACAGAATATCTCTTTCTGTGTAGTCACCAGAAGCCAACTCACTTTCGGAGCATAAACTATGGACACAACAAAATTTAGAAGGATCCATCCAAAATACTCCATAACATAACAGGACAACGTAAGACTGGATAGCAGCTTGGGAATCCATTCTATAGTTGAGCTAGTATATTCTTAGTCAGCAGATGCTATTTGCGAAAAGAGAGACGGGGGATAGTAATCACTTGTTTATATGTTGCACCTGTTACCAAAGAACTTTGGCAAATCTGTTTTACCATCGCAGTTGTGCCTTAGGTGATGCCTTATAACATGTTAAAACATGCCTATTGATGGCAATACGACATCCAATAAAGACCGATAGGAGAGTATGGTTGGCAACAATCATTGAGCATTCTGGGCCATTTGAAGAGGAAGAAATTGGAGATTTGAAAATAAAGATAGTGAAGTGAACCATCTGAAGAGAATAAAATAAGATCCTCCATTCATAACCAACTGTTTACATAAGGGCAAGAGAAGCAATCAATGTTTAAGTTTCTGCACAATTATACATCAGGGAAAAGATCAGATAATCTGTCGATGCACAAAACAAGGTGACAAAAGAACACAAACCTTATAGATATAAATTATTAAAAGGGGAAATAAGGGTGTCCAGGAGAAGAAAAAAAATTGATAAATCTAGAAGAGCAGATGATACAAAGAGCAAATTTTACAAAGTCTAAGCAGAACTGCATCAAGTTAGGCTACAAAATTTCAGTTATTTTAAGATTTGCATACACGCATTGATAATCTCGTCCTGGCTACTGACCAGGCATTACACACCTTCATCAGTACTGAAAAAACTGCACTTGTTTTGAAAAGCTACATAGCAGAAAAAGAAAAAGAAAGGATATAGAACAACGGATAAAAAGTTGACATCTCCTAAGCCCATCATGTCACACTACTTAAGAGGCTGCTTACTCGTGGCCAAGATCATAGGCGAAAAAAAATTAAACAATAACATGCTAAACAAAACCGTTGTCTTAGGCATATTGTCTACGGATAATCCCACTTCCTCAAAACCTACATGGAATGTCACAAATGCACAACTTATTTAACTCAATATAAATCTATCATATTCCTCTCATTAAGAAAGGTATTCAAATAATGCAATACGAATTAAACTACTGATATATACAAACCTTTTTAAGCATGCACATAATTTCACGTAGCTCTGACAAAGTGACTAAATCTAAAATCTCCTTCATTTCATTGTCATGCATGCCATATGAGTCTTCAAAGCGACGTAAGTAACCGGCTGCTGCAAATTCCAAAAGAAACAAACTTAAAATTGAGATAAAATGGATATTTGTCATAACTCAGTAGGGAGCAAATAATTTTTTTGTTGAATTACCACAAAGCGCCTTGACTGCTTCTTGAGAATTTAAAACTTCTCGGTATAAAATATTTGACATTCGGAACCATGGCCCTGACATTAAGTTATAAAATCACACCGTTTTGAAGTAATAATTGAAGAAGATAGAAAAAAAAAATGAAGATACACTAAGCTCAAGTTCCTCAGCAAAATTTTCAGTTACTTTAGCAGATTAAGGGAGAAAAGGGAAGAATAAAGAAAGACGAAGCAAAGAATAGTTTATGTTGCTCAAAAAACTTTACATTTTATTAGGAAATGGAAATTGAGAAACAAAGATGTATACATGATTTATGTTATGCAAATTGAATCATTCAACAGGTTTGCTGAAATTGTAACTTTTTAATTCGTATAATCCAAATGAAAGGGCGACAGAGATCCATTCTAAGAATTTGCATATGTCACATATAGGAGCAACACTAAATTTTTCTCAATAAATGTTAAAACACTGCAAAGAAAATGCAGCCGATTAAATAAGCCATCTGCAGCTTGGCAAACCGAGCTTGATGCAGCATACACATAATCATAAAGTTAACCAGATATATAACTATAGCCACAATGCATTATTTGTTTCAAAAGCGAAGGAGAGTGCAAATGTCCATTGTTACACATGAATACTTAGCAACACTCAAATGGAAGCCTGCAACTCATATCCAGAAGCCTTGGCCACTAGCTAGTAGCAGATAGCATGACAATCCTGTCTCTTGATTGAATTTGATGCAATATTATCCACTTTTCATAACATTATTTGAGATATAATCATGATGAGGACTATTTGCACCCCAGAGTTAACTAAGAACACCCCAAAATCACAAAAAAACTCAATCTAATAACACCCCAGCTGACCCTACCTCCATCCCTTCTTTCTCCTTCTTCCCTTCCCTCTTCATCTTCCCTTGCAACACCAGACCCATCACTCCTTCTCCTCCCCTCCTTCTCCTTCTCCTTCTCCTCCTTCCCTTACATGAAGACAGGCCTTCGACAGGTTGGTGTGAGCAACGACAGCGTCATAGCTCAACCTATCTCCTTCTCTCTTCCTTCGTCTTTGTTGCACTTTACTCTTTCGTCTCTGCTCCACTTTACTCTTTCAGTATGAGTGTGAGATCTATACGGGAGGTTGAACAAAAGCCACTCACATTAAAAGCCACTCACATCTCAGTAACTGAACAAAGTGAATCAGTCAAAGAGTAGATAGTCCAAGGAAAGAAGAATTTTGCTTTGAAAGGCAAGGAAATCACTCCAAGAGCTACTGGGTAAATTAGGGTATTGGATTTAGTTTTATTTAGTTTTTTTATTTTTTTATTTTCTTTAATCTCCGCCGTTGATGAGATCAACGGCTGAAATTATGGGGTGCAGACTGTAAAATTGAAAAAAATTGAAATTGGGGTGTACTAATAAATGTTATATTTTTTACTGGGGTTTATTTAAAATGGGATGTACTTAGTTAAGTAGGGGGTGCAAATAGTCCTCATCTATAATCATACATCATTCTAAATTCTAATCGCTTCAATCCACATTTTTCCCTTTTCTTTTTTTTTTTTCCAAGTCATATGTGCCACCTATTAACTTCTCGTTCATCTATCAAATTCACAATTCCCAAATATGCATTCTCTTATAAACTAATATGGAGCCAGAAATAATTATTCAGAACATCGCAGCCACCTTAGCAACATAGGCATACAGGCTATTATCAAATGGCAAATAAGGCTGCAGCATGTCTTATCCATGACTATGGTAAATATCTGGCAGCCATTATAGCAGCTCCACAATGCTTTACTTTACACAAGTAAAAGAAACCTCATAGCTCTGGTTATTTTCCATTGTGAAACTGAAAGTCAGAAAAACTAAATTTATCAATGTAGGAAACCACCTTTACATGCAAAGTTAGAACCAAATAGGAAATTACAATGACTAATTACAAACCTTTCCTCATATAGAGCCGAACAAAGAGCCTCTGACTGTCAACTGGGAGTGAAGTGAAAGATTCTGTCAGCAGATAACACTAAGCATTATTACATCCATTCAGAAAGATTTAAAATATAGATTAAAAAATGACACCCTATCTTGGAGTTAATACCCATGTATTCTTTCTCATCATCAGTAAAAAGGTGAGGGTTACTCCTCAACACCTCTTGCAATAACAAACAAAAGTTCTGCTGATATTTTGTCACATCAGGAGGATGAATTTTTGCAGAGGTAGCTACAGTAAGAACATTTTTCCACAAAAATGTGAAAACCTCAATGTCACCAGACTCCATAGAACTTTGCAAATTCATATTGCAACAAACGATCTGGATGGGAACAACATTTAAAGAATGCTTTGGAATAGAAGTTACAGACCCCTGCAAGCATGTGCATTTTGATTCAGAAATAACAAAAGGAATGATGATCTGAACATAAGTCTAGTTCAGAATAAAATTATAAAGTTCAACTGGAAGTGTAAGTCATTGCAATGTCCAAAGGATGAGCACAGACAGCAGAATGGAAAGGTCAAGCAAAGGCCCCAAAGTTTCAAAAACCTCGAAGGAGGCATATTTAGTTGATCACGTGACACATCATCCAATCATATAAATGAAGAACCACAGCAGTAAGAATATCTACAGATATATTCACTAGAAAATCATGGCTCATGAGGACACTGGACACACAAATAATTATTTGCAGATCTCCACTTCTTAACATCAGTTTGTTACCGGACAAGCGTCATGTTCTTTTGCAGATAAAAAGTATCAAAATGACAGAAAAAATCATAGACATGATCAACTTAGCCTCCACAACAAGAAAACATGAAAATAATAAAAAAGAAAGGGTGGATAATCATATGTAATATTAGCATTGAAGACGATATGTATGCAACAAATTCATTGAGATTTGTTTTTCAAGTTTCTTTAACTTCGCACTTCGTAGGACTACAATATAAGACCAATTAGATCACAGATCAACATACTGTCTCACTTATCTGCTGAGAGCAGAGAGACACATATTACGCTAAGGCAATAATGTCCAAGAGGAACTAAATAAAATTGGAAAAAGATAAACTGAAAGAAAGGGACTATCAACCCGCAACACACCCCACCCACACCAAACCTTCACTGCATTTAATGTTGCCTGAGAAAAGTATATTTTTTAACTTATTTGTGAGTTTCTTTCCATTGGAACTAATAACTGAACAATTAATGCCTAGACATGCATGGCATAAGACAAGAAATGTAAATCCTGCTGAATACTAAAATTTCAGCTTCATAACCCTATTACCTCAAATATCAGGGAGTACTTATCAATCAAAGGAGACAAATGCTGAGCTAAATCTCGAGGCAGAAAACCAAGAACTTTAGAGCATCCAGCATCTGCAGAAATAACCTGGCTCAAAAGGGACATGTAGGTACTTAAAATGAATCAGAAAATAAATTAAGATTCCAACCAAAATAAGATCATAACTTTTATGTACCTTGATAGCATTGGGATCCTTAACATTCTTAGGGTCTCTTAAAAGAGAGATGGCTGCCCCAAGATTTATCTCCTTTTCATCACTAAACCGACGGCCAACTATAAAAGTTTCAATTACCAGCCCGGATAAGTTGTTCACAGAAACAGCCATGTCACAATTAGGCACCTCATTATTTATGGCCAGCGAAGCTTCAACCTTGTTGTCAACCCCATCACTATTGATTCCGTTCACAGTTGAACCATCCATGCAAGTTTCCATAGAGGACTCTGGATTTGATGGTATGACGACGCAATTACTATAGTTTCCTTCGATGGTACTAGAGAAGATAAATCCAGATAAAGCAGTTTTTCCTTCGTTGTTATCAAGACCCATCAAATCCACATTGGTTTCCAACTGTTCTGATTCACAGAAACTTGTATGAGCTACAGATCCAGAGCAAAATTTCATCTGAAGAAGAGTGCGCTGAGTCAATTTCCGCTTGGTCCCTCTAGATAGGCATGAATCTGGAAGGTAAGGTCCAAAAAATGAACAAAGATATTACACTATTAGGCTTAAGGTAAAATACGACATTGTGCAATTCAAAAAACAATTGATGAATATAGGACAGGACAATTATTTTCCCAATGCTGGTATTTGGTTCCCAGCAAGAAGTCCCTCAATGAAATATAAAATCCAACGATCAATGTGTCATAATCAATGAAAAGGGACTTGGCATAAGTTCAACCCAAAAATATTCTCTAAATGGATATAATTGAATACATGACAATCCTACAGAGGCCAAACATTAAAGCTAATAATTATCATCAAGAAGTTGAAGAATTGTTTTTGAAGTAAGAGAAAGGGAAAACACAACCCACAAGCAATGCAAAAGCCAATCTTTAAGATAGAAACCTTAATCTCATTGAACCCCTCAAAACCTTTAAAAAATATAACTCTGTTCTATATTAGGCCAATGAAAGGATATCATATCCAATTTTCCACAAGTTAAAAAGATAATCACCGTGACACAATATCCAAGATATTTTTTCATCTTCCTCAGCTGAGACATGTTAAGTAGAAATTCATCATCATTTTAATTTTCAAGGACTATCAGAGAAAATAGATTGATTTAGTCATCAAAATTGAGGTCTTGGTCATCGTACCTATCTAGTATTTTAGTTATTCTTTATGCCATTGCCTTCATTTATACTGACAATGCCAGCCTAAATCCTACTTAACTTATCATCATTAAAACAAGCCTCACAAACAAGCATCAAAAACAGTAAACTAAATAAGAATATACTTAACTCTCATCATTCTTATACTTAACTCTCATCACTTTATGAAGCAAAATAAATAAGAATATACTGAAATGCGTACCCAAATGACAGTTGACGTTGTAGGCTTCTCCTCTAACTCTGTTACCGCAAACAGGACAAATGACCCAATCAGAAGTGACCATCTCAACCGCACTATCTTCATCTTCCACTTTAGTACTATTTTCTGATAATCCTTCCACAGTCTCTACGGATACAACCTCTCCATCATTACTCTGAAAAGTATAAATTCAAGGCATTAATTTTTCATTTCATGATTTAAATTAAATTATTCCTGGTTTGACTTCTCTGGAAAATACAACCTAGAGAACATCCTGATTGTTCAAATTTTTGCGTAGAAAATTGGGGAAAAAATAACAAATGGAGATTTATAGATTCATTGGCGACGGAAGAGAAGAACGATATTAAGAACCTGGACTAGGGTAGATAGAGAGTGACCATTAGGGAGGAATCGCCTGCGTTTACCAACCAATCTGACCAAGCTCTCTCTTCCGGCTAGCATTCTTACACCGTTAATCTCTCCCGCCACAGAGCCACCGAATCGATTATTGTTGGCTGATTGGTCCTTGTGAGCTCTCCATATTTTTCTACCATGTCCCCTCCCGCCCTTTCAGACGTTAATGTTGAAGTTAAATCCCTATGGGTATCTCCAATGGTACCCAAAATGGGTTATGGTAATTCGTAACTTGCAATGAAGGGTGGCAATTTATCCCCTACCCGAGGTTTGTGCGGGACGGGAACGGGGTAAAAATTCTTAATCCGTTATGGGGTGGAATGGGAATTGGTATGACTCTCAACCCGTCACGCCCCGCTATACATGTTTATATATATATATGGGAAAATTAAAGATTAATCTCTTATTGAAGAGTTTTGTTCCGAAAATGACATTTTTAAAAATCTTATTGCATAGAGTCTATTGGTTTGAATTAATATTCCAAAAAAGACAAAAGGTTAAAATATATGGTTTTATTGTCTAAAATGTCCTCATCTTCATCCTCAAACATGACACATGCCTCCTACACATGATTCATCTCTGACCTCTGTCGAAAACTTCGTCTCCGCCACCAGAAGCTTCTTCTCCGCCCCTCATGACTTATTCGAGAGTTCTATGACATTTTTTAGTGATTTTTCATCTCAATTTTTATTGTATTCGACCTAGATCTACTCATACTCACCACGAGACCTTTAGATCTTATTGTTTTCCTTCGATTTATCATCACATCATTATTTTCGTGATTTTCTGTAGTGATTTTCGTGGTTTTTTGGGATCTACAGACTGCATGTGATATGTTATCTGTTTCGATTAATTTGATATCTGTCATAATGTTATATGTCTTGCAAAATGTTATCTGTCTTGTTAAAATGTTATCTGTCTTTAATGAAATGTTATTTTTTTGAAGTTTCGAAACAGGTAACATATCAGAACAGATCTGAAACAGATATAATATCTGCAGATTCATATATAATTTCAGAAGAAGGAAAAAAGAGTTCGAAAAGGCAATAAAACCTCATAGGTGATGCGCCTTGGTACATGGAGTTGATTGGGGGCGTTGATAGTCGCCGACATTGGCCATATTGGATGGATCTAGCTCGTTTTCAAATGGTAAATGTGATTTCATGAAGCTTTTTCGACGACTCAAGCGATAATCGATTATCGGTGATGGCTGGGCTTTGATCGAGCTGACCTAGAGCTTCATTTCGATAGTTGGTTCATTGAAAACGGTGGCCGGAAAGTGAACTTCATATATGGTGGAGCAAGGAAGAAGGAGGAAGAAGACGAGAGGAAGAAGAAGAAGAGAGTAAGAATAAGAAGAAGAGAGGGTATTTTGGTAAGTTGGTAGGTTTTGTACTTTTTTCTAATGTTTTTTTTAGGTTGTCCTTGTTGGAATACAACTTTTAGTTTTTGTCCTTATTGGTAAAAACTCCTATATATATATATAACATAATATAGATAAATATTTATTTATCTAAACATATATTAATTTGATATTATTATTAAAATCAAAGTAACACCTAGATGTTAAGTCCCTAAACATAATATTATCATACTCTTAATTAGATTGAATAAATGTTGATAAAAACTTATCCTCAATCTTAAGTTAAATATGTTTGTTTGGTCTCTATTTCTAAGTCAATTGAATTCATCTTGATAAAAAACATATGACCTTAAACCTTAACTTAAATTTGACCCTATACTCATAAATCTTAATCTCCAAAACCCTAAAGGCCTTAAACCTTAAGTTAAATTTGACCTTATACTCATAAATCCTAATCTCCAAAACCCTAAAAGCCCTAAACCATAAACCTAATCACTAAACCCTAAGGCCATAATGTGACAATCTACTCATAGATGTTGATAAAATCTTAAGACCCTAAGATTTAATAAAATAAATTATAAAATCAAACAATTTAAAACTATTGAGGTGTATAGTATAAAATTTAAAATCAATACTCATTAAGTAAAACTAAAATTTTTTAATTGCGGTAAAAATATAATATGTGATATGTAAAGATTATATTGTAATTAGTTGACAAATGTAACATAAAAGTATCTTTGGTATGTTGGTTAGTCCATTACTTTACAAACTAGAAGTCTCAAGTTTGAATCCTAGGATTTGCAAATTTAATTTTTCAATTACTCTACAGACTAGAAGTCTCAAGTTCGAATCATATGATTTACAATTTAATTTTTCAATATTCAAAGATATTGAATAGGGGCGGGGGCGGGGCTTCAAAGTCGCTTCAAAAATGTTGAATAGAGACAGGGATGGAGAGTCAAAGTCGCCCCGACATGTGTTGAATGGGGCAAGGATGGGGCGTCATAGTCACCTCGACATGCGGTGCCCTATGATTTGCAATTTAATTTTTCAATATTCAAAGATATTGAATAGCGGCAGGGGCGGGGCGTCAAAGTCGCTTCAAAAATGTTGAATCCTATGATTTGCAATTTAATTTTTCAATATTCAAAGATATTGAATAGGGGCGGGGCGTCAAAGTCGCTTCAAAAATGTTGAATAGGGACGGGGATGGAGCGTCAAAGTCGCCCCGACATGTGTTGAATAGGGGCAGGGATGGGGAGTCAAAGTCACCTCGACATGCGGTGCCCTATGATTTGCAATTTAATTTTTCAATATTCAAAGATATTGAATAGGGGCAGGAGCGGGGCGTCAAAGTCGCTTCAAAAATGTTGAATAGGGATGAGGATGGAGCGTCAAAGTCGACCCGACATGTGTTGAATAGGGGCAAGGATGGGGCGTCAAAGTCGCCTCGACATGCGGGGCGGGGGCAGATCATGGCCATCCCTACTTGCAATATTTCAAAACTAAAAAAAAAAATTCTCTTCCCTATTTTCTCTCTTACAAAATCATGACGGACTCACAAATAAAAACACAATTAGAAAGACCAAAAAAAATTTATTGTCATTATATTTAAGGAAGTCAGTCATTATATGTACACATAAGTCCACTTATTACACATACTTATCTAACACACTCAGTTTGTATCAAAAATAAATCCTACAAGTCAACACATGACAAGGCGGGACCCACAATGCATAAAAAGCGATCAATATCCTAGTGACACCTAGTGAAGACAAGGAGAATTTAATACTAATCGGTGTTCATTTTGTACATTTTTTGTTTGGTTGCTGGCATGAAATCCAGTGATTTTTCCCAGAAATCAAGATAGTCCAAGATTTGTTTTGGTCCTAACGAATAGATTATTTTCAAACGTGGTTTGTTGGATTATTACTAAGATTTTAGCAAGATTACATAAAAGAGATACCTGGAGAAACAGAATCATGTTAGCTGAACAACCCAGTTTTCTCTCAAACATGTTTCCAGCTAAAGCACGACTCCACAAGGCTCAACCCACGTTCGTCCTGCACATCTTAGAAGTTCATATTATTACATGATCTTTCATGTAGAGGCAGCAACAAAATGATTGCCATGAGCCATGTTCTCACATTTTCGACCATAAAGCCTGAAGACTCGTGAGCCGAGATTACCACGACATCCAGGAGAGCCTATTTCCTTCATAGAGAAGAAGCATGACCAGAGAGATGATGCCATCATTCCCACATTTAGGAGAAGGTTGCGGTTGCGGTTACAAAGCTCACTAACCAGTCACTCCAGCAAGCAACAAGAGAGTGGTTTCACCATGATTCCCATGATGCCCCAAGACATATCTTTGAAGAAGAACATGAGAAGTGCTCATCTCCTAGAACTATAAAAGAAGAAGAGGAAGAAACAACAAACTATCCCACGTCAAACACAGACCCAGCGTCTTCAATCCTTTATTTGCTTTCTTAGGTATGACTCCGGCCACTTATCTTTTTATTTAGCATGGCTCCATCCCAACTAATACATAGATTTACATTTCCAAAAGCCCTCGCGGCTGTGTGATGTGCACATTATTATACACCTTTTTTGCTTGTGCTTTTAGTTTGAATTGGTGTTTTGTTTATCGAAATGAAATCAGATTTTGCATAAATTATACTTTTGTGCTTTTCAGCTGTTCAATAGATGCTCAAGCGTAGGCACACCCATATTGGCCAATGGCTGATGTTCAACAAATGTCCGATAGATGCTCAACAACTGCTCGACATAATAAGAAATCTGAGAAATAGAAGTTTGACTTATTTTAGGAGTTTCCTTTGAGGTTTACGTGCCTTTTATTATTGAAGGAAACTGATAACACATATTTATGCACATTTTACATCCCTTATTCCGATACTTTGCACTAGTTTCCTTTGTGAAATTGGTTGTTTTGATGTGTTTTGTGTAAGTTTTGAAGGAATACGTCCCTAATAGTGATTGAGAGCTAAAGAGGCAAAAATATGGTGAAATAAGAAAAGATGAATATGTTCACAATTTTGAAGCCAAGTCAGGTTCCTAAACAGATTCGTCAATTTCACGGAATAAACTGGACGTGCTCAGGAGTAATTGGACAACGAGTGATATACCGATCTAGAAGTCTAGTTTCCATAGAATTTTACGGTTCGTGATTTGGAGTTCCCTAGAGGAAGTTGCATCAGTTTTAGCATCAGTGGTTCAATGCAGAAATTATATACGAAATTAGAAGATTTGATACCTCAAGTTACCATTCTTGGTACTCAAGACAAGGAACAAATCTTGGGAGATTACGGGGCACTCGAATCATGTGTTAGAAGTCAATGACAACTCTCTCAATCAATTAAGTTCAGTTTCTATAAGGAGAAGTGTATCGAAAGTCGAGTTCTGTATCAATTAGGAGAATCACTTCCCTATGGTAATTGGACTTAATTCCTATTTTGTCTCAAAAGTCTCAGTCGTGCCCTATTGTGAAACTATAAAAGGGATGTAAAAGTCATCGAAGAACACACGGACGGAGGAAAGAACGAACGGAGGACGCAAAGAGAAGGTGAAATCGGCAGCAAGCAAGCGAAGATCTACTACTTGGTTGTCTCTTTCTCTTTTGTGTTTTAGTGTTCAAAACAGATGATGAGTAGCTAGTTTTCCTTCAGTTAAGGGGCTGGTTGAAGCCCGAACATGATTGTACTGATGCTTCGTTAATCTTTAATCTTATTTCTTGAGATCGAATGAAAATCTTTTCACTATATTACTCGTTGATGAAATCTGAGATATGTTTCTTTGAGTGCACGCTTAGATGCATGTATTAGAATTCTATTGCTAGGACAATATGATTGATCGCCCATATCTTCATAAAGTCTTAAGTAGCCAATGAATAAGATAGCTCATATTCATGTGAATTGATTTCTAAGTGATATAAGATGCATGCCACATCTTGTGAATTTAGTGATGTTTGCTTTCTTTGTGCTTAATGATTCTTGAGTGTTGAATCTATGAACATGCCATTCTAGATTGCATCTTAAGAACTAAGTTAAGGAGTACATGCCATGCACTTGACATACTAATTAAGAGAGAGCAATAAGATAAAATCAACATGCCATTGTTTTATCTTAAACATCGTCATTCGTGAATCAAGAATAACAGTTGAAGATTGCAGCAGTACATGATTGTTAGTGGTGGATAGCTTTCCCTTGACTCTTTCTCTTATAAGAATCAAAAAGTTTCTTACTTCTTAATGATTATTCTAAGTTAGTCGTGTAGCTCGAGTCACAATACTGTTTAGCTCGAATCACAATTAGAATTGATTTGCAGTTATATTCCAATCCTCTGCGGGAGATACCCTTGCTTCTCACTATACTCAACAACGTTTTTCTTAAGTTGCAAGGATTAAATTGAGTTATTTTTCAGCACCTATTTTGGTGTTCGAAAATAGCTGAACAATTTTTGGCGCCGTGTCGCCGGGGATTGTTTTATTTAATTGCAAATTGATTTTCTTTTTGTTTCTCTTTTCAGTGTATGCACACTCGAAGTTCTCAAGGAAAGGACCTTGTTTACAATCCAGAGATTGAACGCACTGCTCGTCTACACCGTAAAGAAGCAGCCCAACGCCGAATTACGGAATCCACATCCTCTCAGTCACTACCACCATTGCCACGATCTAGTTCGGACGAAGAGGAAGAGCAGCATATTTTTGAGGATAACGCAATGGCTGAAGAGGAGAAACCACTCAAGGCTTCTTTTGTCCCTACAAATCTAGCTCAGCCGTCATGCATTGCCTTTACTCCCACTGCGGCATCTACATATAGCATATCTCCTCAATTGATCAATTCTGTACCACACTTTTATGGAAAGTCGATGGAGGATCCGAACATGCACCTTCGGGAATTCTATGATCTGTGTAGGACACAGAACATCCAACACCTAAATGCCGAGGGACTCAGGTTAATTCTTTTTCCCTTTTCTCTAAAGGATGATGCTAAGTGGTGGTTAAATTCCTTGCCAGCAGGATCTATTACCACATGGGATCAGCTGGCTACCAAGTTCATCACAAAGTATTTCCCTGCTCAGAAAACAAGGCAATTGAGAAAGGAGATAAATGCCTTCCAGCAGAAAGATGGAGATTCTTTTCATGAAGCATGGGTGCATTTCAATGAGTTGCTTCGCAAGTGTCCTCATCATGGTTTTTCCAAAGATGACCAAGCTCAATCCTTTTATGAAGGCTTGAACGATGCCAACAAAGTCTTAGTGGACTCAGCATGTGGGGGAGCTTTCATGAATAAAACAAGTAATGAGGCTTTTCAAATATTTGAGACTTTAAGTGAAAATTCTCAGCAATTCTCTACTGGAGGAAGACAAGGATCAAGGAGTAGGAGTGTTTATGAAGTAAATGTTCGAGATGGATCTTCCTCACAAATAACAGCTATTGAAAATAAATTAGACATGCTGATGAAGACCATACTCCCAATAAGACAAGCTACTCAAAGTGAGGTATGTGCTAAATGTTTCAATATTGATCATACAACTGAAACTTGTCACATGTATTCTACAGAGCTGGAGCAAGCTAACTATGCGGCACAAAGGTCAAGGTATAACCCTTACTCCAATACTTATAATCCGGGTTGGCATGACCATCCAAACTTAAGATGGAGTAACAATGACAATGTCCAACAAGCAATTACTGCACCTCAAGGCTCGAGCCAAGGACAGATAGCTCGAGCTATGAATCCTCCAGCACTTTTGCAACGTGCACCTGGTAAGTCACTTGAAGATTTGGTTATGACTATGGTTGATAGCACTAATTCCTTTATACAGAAAGCAGATAGTCGTTTCCAAAAGCAAGATAAGGCTATAGAGAACCTTGAGAGACAAATGAGTCAAGTTGTGACTGTTATTTCTCAAAGGGAACCGGGTAAACTCCCTAGCCAAACCGAAATTAATCCTAAAGGAGTAAACCCTGAACAAGCAGCAGCTGTGACTTTGAGGAGTGGAAAGCACGTTCTGGACAAACCAATGTTGAATAACAAAGGAAAGAATGATGTGGTAGAGGAGGAGGACAAAAGAGACACAATTTTTGGGCAAAAGGAGATGGAAAAAAATATTGAGGAGAAGCAAATAACCGACCATCAGGTAACCAATGCTTCAAATTCGTATACTGTGCCCATTCCTTTCCCTCGCAGGTTCATGAAAACCAAGAAGGAGCAACACGATAAAGATATCTTGGATACCTTTCGTAAGGTCCAAGTAAACATCCCTCTCTTGGATGCTATAAAACAGATTCCCAAGTATGCGAAATTTCTTAAGGAGCTTTGCACTAACAAGAGGAGATTTGAAGAACATGAAACAGTAGCTCTGAGTGAGGAGGTGTCAGCTGTGCTCCAACGTAAACTACCTCCCAAATTGAAAGACCATGGAAGCTTTACCATACCGTGTACCATCGGTGAAAAAAGGTTTGAAAAAGCTTTACTTGATTTAGGTGCTTCTATAAATTTAATGTCTTTTTCTGTTTATGAAGCACTTGATCTAGGTGAGCTCCAAGAGACTAGTGTGGCTATTCAACTTGCGGATAGATCACTTAGACGACCAAGAGGTTTGTTGGAAGATGTTTTGGTACGAGTGAATGAATTGATCTTTCCGGCCGACTTCTTTGTGTTGGAGATGGAAGAAGCTGTTATGCCGGTCTCCTTACCCCTCATACTTGGCCGGCCCTTCATGAGAATTGCGTGTACCAAGATTGATGTCTATGAAGGAACCTTGTCCATGGAAATTCAAGGAGAAAAAATTGGCTTTAGAATTTTCGAAGCAATGAGGTATCCTTGTGATGATCAATCTTGTTTTTCCATTGATACTTTTGATTATTTGGTGCAGGATACATTCAATACAAGCATGGGTGATGACTCTTTAAAAACTGTGCTGGAATTGGGTTTATTACCATGCCAACAATCAGCCATCACAATGACCAACCAAGAAGCTATTTGGTGTGAAGAATTGGAGACTTCGGTGGCTGCCCTTGAAGCTTTGCCACGGGTACAAGGTAAGTATTATTCTCCTTTTATTTCTCTTCCAATTTCTAATGAAAAACTTGTACCTTCTGTGATTGAGGCACCAAAATTGGAGCTTAAACAGCTACCGGACCATCTACAATATGCATACTTGGGAGACAATGAGACACTACCAGTTATTATCGCAGCTAACCTTTCGGTAGAGGATAAAGATAAGCTGATTCGAGTTCTCAGAGAGCATAGAACAGCAATTGGCTGGAGTATAGCAGATATCAAGGGCATAAGCCCAACCACATGCATGCATAGAATACTTCTTGAGGAAGGATCAAAACCTACAAGAGAATCCCAACGTCGATTGAACCCTCCTATAATGGAAGTGGTAAAGAAAGAAGTTCTCAAACTTCTTGATGCCGGTATGATATACCCTATCTCTGATAGTAAATGGGTGAGTCCTGTACAAGTTGTGCCCAAACGATCTGGAATAACAGTTGTCAAGAACAAGGACAATGAACTAGTGCCTCAACGTTTGCAAACGGGCTGGAGAGTGTGCATCGACTATCGCAAGCTCAACAATACTACGCGTAAGGATCACTTTCCTTTACCTTTTATTGATCAGATGCTTGAGCGTCTTGCAGGTCATGCATATTATTGTTTCTTGGATGGCTACTCGGGCTACAACCAAATTGCCATAGCTCCGGAAGATCAAGAGAAGACGACATTCACTTGTCCCTTCGGAACATTTGCGTATAGGAGGATGCCTTTCGGTTTATGCAACGCGCCTGCCACATTTCAACGTTGTATGATGAGCATATTTTCTGACATGGTCAAAAAAATTATTGAGGTATTCATGGATGATTTTTCAGTTTTCGGTAATTCTTTTGACCATTGTCTTCATAATTTGTCACTTGTTTTAAAACGTTGTCAAGAAACTCACCTTGTACTTAATTGGGAGAAGTGTCACTTCATGGTAACACAAGGCATAGTTTTAGGCCATATTATATCTCCTAGGGGTATTGAAGTTAATAAAGCAAAGATAGATCTTGTTCGTTCTTTACCACCCCCTACATGTGTGAGGGAGGTTCGTTCTTTTCTTGGTCATGCAGGTTTCTATCGGCGCTTCATCAAGGATTTCTCAAAGATTACAAGGCCTCTTTGCCGCCTACTCCAAAAAGAAGTGGAATTTGAGTTCAATGAAGAATGCAAAATGGCGTTTGACAAGCTTAAGGGAATGTTAACGACAGCCCCTATCATTGTGCCACCAGATTGGAGCCTTCCATTTGAATTAATGTGCGATGCAAGTGACTACGCAGTGGGCGCTGTTTTGGGACAACGAGTAAACAAGCTGCCTCACGTTATCTACTATGCATCTCGGACTCTCAATGAGGCTCAAGTCAACTATACCACCACAGAGAAGGAGCTACTTGCTGTTGTTTTCGCTTTAGATAAATTTCGATCATATCTTATAGGCACTAAAGTGATAGTTTTTTCTGACCATGCAGCATTAAAATATCTTCTCACAAAAAAAGATGCTAAGCCTAGACTGATTCGATGGATGCTCTTGCTTCAAGAGTTTGATATTGAAATCAAAGACAAGAAGGGGTGTGAGAATGTTGTGGCGGATCATCTCAGCCGCATGACACATACTCAAACTTGGGAAGGTGAGGTTTTACCCTTACAAGAACAATTTCCTGATGAACAAATTTTTGCTATGCAGGTTGCGGATCCTTGGTATGCGGATATCATCAATTATGTTGTTACCAAGAAGATTCCGGCGGACTTCACTAGAGCACAAAAGGATAGACTTGTCACGATGGCAAAGTACTATGTGTGGGATGATCCATACTTATGGAAGCAATGCCCGGATCAAGTGATAAGAAGGTGTGTACCCGAAAGTGAGTTTGATTCTATTCTAACTTTCTGTCACTCTTATGCATATGGAGGCCACTATGGAGCTAAGAGGACAACTCTTAAAGTACTTGAGAGTGGTTTTTATTGGCCATCATTGTTCAAGGATGCATATCATTTTTGTAAGACTTGTGATCGTTGTCAAAGGACAGGTAATATTGGCCCAAGAAATCAAATGCCACTAAACCCATTCAATATTGTTGAAATCTTTGATGTTTGGGGCATTGATTTCATGGGTCCCTTTCCTTCTTCTCATGGATTCCTTTATATACTTCTCGCTGTAGATTATGTTTCTAAGTGGGTGGAGGCACAGGCCACTCGGACTAATGATTCTAAAGTTGTTCTCAGCTTTCTTCGAGCTAAAATCTTTTCAAGGTTTGGTACGCCTCGAGCTATTGTCAGCGATGGAGGAACTCATTTTTGTAACAGATCTTTTGAAGCTTTGTTGAAGAAGTATAATATCACTCACAAAGTGTCTACACCATACCACCCTCAAACGAATGGTCAAGCAGAAGTTTCGAATAGAGAGATTAAACACATTCTAGAAAGAACCGTCAATACAAACCGAAAAGATTGGAGTGATAGGTTGGACGATGCTTTATGGGCATATAGAACTGCCTACAAGACCCCCATTGGCATGAGTCCTTTTCGGTTACTATATGGGAAGTCATGCCATCTTCCAGTGGAGCTTGAACACCGTGCTTATTGGGCCATCAAGAAGTTCAATTTTGATATGAGGTTGGCGGGTGATCATAGACGTCCTCAGTTGAACGAACTTGACAAGTTAAGGACTGAAGCTTATGAGAATTCTCGAATTTACAAGGAGAAGACGAAGGCGTTTCATGATAAGCTAATTGCCAAGAAGACCTTTGAAGTTGGCCAGAAAGTCCTTCTCTTTGATTCTCGACTTAAGTTGTTTCCGGGTAAACTTCGCTCTCGTTGGTGTGGACCATTTGTTGTTACTAATGTTTTCTCTCATGGTGTAGTTGAAATTCAGAATCCAAAAACAGGGAGCACTTTTAAGGTGAATGGGCATCGGCTTAAGCCATACCTTGAGTGGGTCACAGAGCGGTTGGTGGAGAATGTACCTCTCCGTGACCCTGATGTTAGTGCATGATTTGTGGTGCCGTCTGGCTGAAGACGTTAACTCAAGCGCTACTTGGGAGGCAACCCAACAAGGGAGAAAAAGGCCACACTCTAGTAACTTTTCTTTTCTTTTCAGTTTTAATTTCTAATAGTTAGTTGTGTTTCC
Organism: Tripterygium wilfordii; assembly: GCF_013401445.1. Classification (NCBI taxonomy): domain Eukaryota; kingdom Viridiplantae; phylum Streptophyta; class Magnoliopsida; order Celastrales; family Celastraceae; genus Tripterygium; species Tripterygium wilfordii. The sequence continues at coordinate 5,515,780 of NC_052232.1, read as the reverse complement.
CTCTTTCCATGCTTGGCTTAGATTGTTCTGTGTTTTAATTTCTTAACATTGGGACAATGTTTAGTTTAGGTTTGGGGGTGCGGGAAATGTTTAGAGTCAGTAAAAATAAAAAAAAAATAAAAAAAAAACTGTTTTGAAACCTTGAGTTGAAGTGCTACTTTTGCTTACTAATGGAGATGTATATGGTGTGCATTGATCAATAATCTTTGACTGAGAGAGTGTCACGTAGGGATTGCATCATAGATGATTCATTTAATTGTGTTGTGCTCTTAATATCTTGGTGGACAAGGATGCCATAGCAGAATGAACTGTGGAAAAATAGTGGAGACTACCTTGTGAGATTTTTGAGCCTATACTGATTTTTTCTGAGAGATGCATTGTTATTTCTATTCTTAAACACTCTCAACTTCATCGTTTAGATTGATCTCACTAGGCCTTGCATTGGATACTAAAGAACTAATCTCTATACAGATATCATGATGCTTGCCTTTGCTTTTGAGTTGAATGAACCCTGAAAGATGAAGTTAGGCTATGTGTGTCTTACCCTTGTTAAACCTTTTGAATTCATTACCTTTTGTGTGCGCCGTTTACCCTGTTGAAACCAAACACTTAAGCCTTTTCTTTCATTACCCTCAACTTATCCAGCTTGCCCTGTTCTGAACCTACCCTATAGCTTGAGCTATGTTAAGGTAATCTTGTAGAAATTCGAAGGTTGAGCTGGAAATAAAAGAAAAAAAAATATATGGTGTGTACCGAGGCAGATTGTGCTTTGATTGGAAGAAAGAAATATGTTGTAATGAAAAAAAAAAGAAACGAAATTGGAGTTGAGAAGAATATGAGCTCACAAATTAAGGAAAAATCATTTGAGCTCCCAAGTGAAAAAAAAAAAAGAACAAAAAGAAAAAAAAAAGAAAAAGAGGGCACTGAAGGCCTTGACACCAATTACAAAGTTTATAAGCGGGCCAACCTATTGTACTTCATGAATGCAAGACTTTAGTATAGCTCAAGCTCTGATCCCTTTGTATTTCTTTCTTTCCTACCCATAAGCCTTACCTTACGTTACAACCATAACAAAAGACCTAACTGATTTTTGGGTGAATTTCTCTTGGAAGTGAAGATAAGTGTTATGGTTTATCTGTGTTCTTAGTATCTGATTTCTTTCGTGAGATCTTCTTTCTATAAATGTGCTTCATTGTCATCTATTCATACGTGGAATATCCTTACCTGTTTCACATAACTTCCGCCACGTATGCTTGTGAGAGATTTCAAGCCCTAGGTTCTGAGTGAACCAAAAGAAAAGGAAAGAAAGTTATCATGTGAGGTATAGAGTCGAGGCGAATTTATTCCATGGCATTCGGGTATGGTGTTTCTTTAAGCTTGGATTTTATGAGTATCTGCATTAGTCTATACATTGTGATGTATTTCCTTATAGTGGCATGATCTTAGTTCATTGAGTACGATTGACACACATTGGTTTCTATTAGTTTGTTTAAAGGATGCCCTTTTACAATTTTGGTTTCATAAATGTTTGTGGGTATCGTTCTAGTAAACCCTCAGGAGACACAACTCCTCCTACTAGGGACACCTAGAGGTTTAAAGGCTTGTGACACACGCTAAGTGGTATCGTGTTTCCCTACGAAAGTGGCCTAGGTTATTATTTATCTTCTGTTTACCATTTTGCTCGGGGACTAGCAAAAGTTCAGGTTTGGGGGTATTTGATAACACATATTTATATTGAGCACTCTTTATCAATCTTCTATAGTAATCGTACTCCTCTCTCAACTTCTCTAGCTATGATCATAACATCATTTGAGAATGAGTGGTGATTGCATTTGAGGAGGGAATTGATGGGAATTATCAAGAAGAAATTGAGAAGGGAAAACTCAAAGGAGCTGTAGAAAAGAAATAGTCGTAACTTTTGACTCGGTTGACAGATTTCTTACTATAATATGTTTTCGAAGACTGATTTCCTATTACCTATTTTAGACAGGCTGGCGAGTGGTCAAAGTTTTATTATTTTTGGTCAACTTTTCATTTGAGTTTGTTTTGTATTAATTAATGTCCTTGTTGGTCTTTTTACTTAATTAGGGTTTCCTGGTGACTATTTAAGTTGTTGGTTGGTCGTTATTTGGTAAACTCTTGGTTTACAACCAAGTTTCCTTGGTGGACTTCAAAATTTTGTAATTTTCACTTTAACTCCAAATACAAAGATTTATGATGTAAAATATTAGGATATAGAATTACGCAATTAAAAAGCAGTTCAAGCCCTAAATTAAACGACACCGCTTTCACGAAGCGGGTTATTCCAACTTTTTGCCCAACGTTCCCTCGCACAAAGAAACCAAAGTCCAGGGATTTCATCTCTCAAAAACATGTTCTCTCTCAGTTCTCGAAGAATGCAAGACGCGGTCGAAGAAATTGCAGGTAATTTATTCTTTTTCCTGTTCTTCTTCATCTTCGTATATTGTCGATTTTCTTTATAGGAATACAAAATGTTTTGATTTTTATTTAATTTCTTATGCTGTCGATTTTCGTATACTAACACAATCGCAGAAATTGCTGGTAATTTGTTCTCAGTCCTGTCTTTGATGTTTAGGTATGGTGTTGATTTCGATTCTTCTAGGTCAAAATTTTGACCAATTTTAGTATACTATCGCAATTACAAAAATTACTGGTGTTGATTCCGTTTCTTCTAGGTAAAAATTTTGGAACCTGTGAAATATTAGTCACAAAAAGGAGGTGAGAGATACATCTTTACTCTCTCTTCGTTTTCAAGCTCCATTTCGTGTCATATTGTCCCTGGAAGAACTTCTTGATCTCTGACAACCACAAGAACTGAAAATTCATATGTGCTAAATTTTTGACTTTCTCTATTTTCGTGCTGTTGATATTGTTATTGATATTTTAAGACACTAGGTTTCATACTCTGTCATATAGCTCGAGCCGTTGAAGATGGTCTTATATTCTGGTGAGATTGGGATTGCAGCCAGTATTTGGCTAAGTCACTATTGATGATGATATATATTTGGTAGCAATGACTATGTAAATAACTATATCAATGATTTTGCATGACCTTCTCATCAACAAATTCAACAATAAATATTGGTATATAAGCAGACTCTTAACGCCCTATTGCAAACATGATAGCTTTTGCAAACCGATTCTTAATTGGAGCTAGCTTGAGGTGGCAATGCGCATCTTCCAATTGGAGCTGGCTTGAGTGCAAGTATGAAGTTTTTTGAATGAGTGTTGAACAATGAATGATTTTAGTTCAAGTCACTAGTTTCATATCTTTTTGTTTGTTCTGATAAATCTATGTCAATATCATATTGACAGGTGTTTTCTCTAACGTAGAAGCCAACAATCTAACATAGTCTTGTTTATTTTCTAGGTCTGTAGAACCATGATTAATTCTTCAACCAATATTTTTATTTTGCAACAAGCTTAAGCAAATAACTAGGTGGTCCTTCATTGCGTAACCGGAACTAAGTTCTTATTTGGCTTTATATTTAAATACAACACTTATTGTTGATTTCTGAAGCCATATATTCACGGGCACGCATTGAGGATAATGATTTAGTAGGTTATGACTGGGAGCGAGCGTCATGTTGGAATATTCATCTGAAGAGGTTTTTGCTTTTACTCTCATATACTGTTAGGCACATCATATTTTGTTTCTCTTACGCAGGTTACTATTGCTCGTCTGTATAATTGGGAGGTTCACCAACACAGATTGAGACAAGCTGCTACTGCTGCTCTTAAAGATTCTAAGGGACGATATTTAGGCTTTGGTTACAATTAGGCACGCTTCAAGAGGTAGGGAATTCCTACTTTCAATTTATTTAACTTTGGGGTTGTAATCCGGATCTTTGATCTAGTAATTCCTACTATCTGTTGTATGGTAGTAATTTACCATCACTCTGCTGCGAAGTGAGCTCTGTTTCCTTCCACAGTTGCTCGCATTCCCTCTAAATTTGTTTGTACTTCTTTCGCACTTGTTTTTGTCCCTCCGCGATGCTCTTTTATGGATGCCACTTATTTGGAAATTTCTTATGATAATTAATTATTGAATCCTTTGGACTAACATTTTTATTCAAGTTCTTGGATTAAATTGTTTGGTATTACTCTGTGTGACTACTTTGCCTCACGTCTATATATCGGTATGGATTTCTGGATGTGTGTGTGCATTATTTATTGCACAGTTGCATTTGTGTTTAAAATACACAAACAAATATTAGTTTCATATTCTTGAAAAATGATTGAGAAAGTGCATTCTTGTGTGAAATGGATTTATTGAATGGGGTGGATTTGTTCATGTGATTTGATTTGTGGGAAGTGCTCTCTGTTTTGATATTGTAGTGATGTAGCTTTCTGTCATTGTCATTATTAGGTAAAACAGTCATTGATGATACTTCTAGATATGGACAAAAGTTGGATCTTTTATGATAGAACTGGTGAAATTTATCGAGATGGGGTTAAAGGGTTCCTTGATTTTGCATTTGCCAATTCAGCTCAAGAAGGAAAAATTTTGTGCCCTTGTGTCGATTGTCACAATAATGAATGGCAAAATCGGACGGTAGTGAACACTCATTTAGTTGTCAAAGGTATTGATCCAACGTATACTAATTGGAGATTCCATGGAGAGTGTTTCTCTTCTTCCAATATCGATTTTACTGATCCGGTGGAAGGTAGGTCGTACAATGATGGGGAGCAAATGCTATTTGATGCACACCCATAAATTTATGAACATCTAGAGAATGATGAGAATGGCAACAATGAGCATAATGGAGAAGGACAGTATGCAAATATGGAGAAATTACAAAGCTTATTAGAGGATTGTAGACAAGAACTATATCCAGGAGCCCCAATGACTAAACTCAGTTTCATTGTTAGGTTGTTTCTCATAAAGTGTCTTCATGGATGGTCAAATATATCTTTCATTACAATTCTAGAGGTTTTAAATGAGGCATTCCCACATGTGAAAACCATTCCAAAAAATTTTAATGAGACTCGTAGTATTATGAGAGGCTTGGGACTTTCTTCAACGAAGATTGATGTTTGTAGGAATGATTGTATGCTATTTTGGAAGGAACACGCTAATTCAAATTTTTGTCGTAAGTGTGGTGCATGTAGATGGGTTACAAATGAGGATAGTAATTTCGAGAATGGTCAAGCTAAGAACCAAAATGTAGAACCTCTTGAAGAAGTCACATTTCCACATGAAAAAAAGGTGGCAAAAAAGATATTGCGCCATTTTCCTTTAAAAACAAGGCTACAACGTCTATATATGTGCTCTAAAACTGCTGCAGATATGAGATGCCATGAAGAAGGGCGCATAAAGGATGATAAAATGAGGCATCCAGCAGATTCAGAAGCTTGGAAAGTCTTAGATTCAGTTTACCCTGATTTTGCATCTGATTGTCGCAATGTAAGGCTCGGGTTGGCAAGTGATGGGTTTAACCCTTTCAGAACAATGAGTGTTCAATACAGCATGTGGCCAGTCATTTTGATACCTTATAATCTTCCCCCTTGGATGTGTATGAAAGCTCCCAACTTTATAACGGCACTTCTTATTCCTGGGAAAGAGTCACCAGGAAATGATATTGACATTTATTTGCAACCAGTAATCGATGAATTAAAAAAGTTGTGGGAAGTTGGAGTAAAGACGTATGATTCATCAAGATGCGAATACTTTCAAATGCGTGCAACTTTGTTGTGGACAATTAATGACTTCCTTGCATATGCGATGCTTTCAGGTTGGAGTACAAAAGGGAAATTAGCATGTCCAATATGTTGTCATGATACTAGATATGTTTACTTACGTAATAGCAGAAAATTTTGTTATCTTGGACATCGCAGATTTTTAGATTTGGATGATGGATGGCGTCTTGATGATAAGTCATTTCTTGAGGGCAAAGAATTAGATATTGCTCCACCCATATTATCTGGAACAGATGTTTTAGAATAGTTAGACAACATTGAAAATAGGTTTGGGAAGAGATAAAAGAGGAAAAGAGGCAAGGAAAATAATCCATGGAAGAAAAAAAAGCATATTCTTTGACTTACCATACTGGGAGTCGAATGTTTTACGCCATAATTTGGATGTGATGCATATTGAAAAGAATGTATGTGATAATGTCATTGGTACACTTTTAGATATGCATGGCAAATCCAAAGATCACCTAAAAGGCCGCCTTGATTTAGAAGAAATGGATGTTAGACACGAACTACATGCAGTGGAGGGTGACTCTAACAAAATGTATTTGCCACCTGCTTGTTTTTCAATGAGTTCAAAAAAGAAATATACTTTTTGCAAAGTGCTACATGGAGTGAGAGTTCCGGATGGATGTGCATCTAATATTGCCCGTTGTGTGCAACTTAAGGGGCACAAAATTATTGGCTTAAAAAGCCATGATTGCCACTTTCTCTTACATTACTTACTTCAACTAGCCGTGCGAAGAGCCTTGCCTCACAATATTGCCGAGCCATTGATCAAGTTAGGAGATTTTTTTAGAAGTATATGTGCAAAGGTTATTTCATTAGATGAGCTTGATAAAATGGAAGCTGAAATTGCAATAATTCTTTGTAGATTGGAAATGATTTTCCCTCTATCATATTTTGATATCATGATGCACTTGCCAATTCACTTGGCACATAAAGTTAGACTTGGTGGACCGGTCCATTTTTGGTGGATGTATCCTATCGAAAGGTTAGTATAAAAAAACTAGATTAAACGTCAAGATCGGAAATGATTTTCCATTATTTCTATTCACTTTATTGAATACTCTTGTTGCTATAGGTATTTAGGTGTCTTAAAGTCATATGTTCGTAATAGAAGTCGACCGGAAGGTTCAATTGTAGAGGGCTACATTGCAGAAGAGTGTCTAGCCTTTTGCTCTAGGTATCTACATGAGGATGTAGATACACGATTCAATAGAGTATCTCGAAATTATGCAGGTTGTGACCATGAACAAGGTTCAGATTCTACAGGTCGGCCGTTAGGAAGTAGTGAAGTGTTTACATTGAAGGAGACTGAATGGATTCAAGCACATCGATATGTGTTATTCAATTGTGATTCAATCAGTGGATATCTTGAGTAAGAAACTACCATAGAATCATTGATTCTGTTCTTTACAAACACTATATTTCAATTGACCCATGGATATAATTTCTTTGTTTGTAGAGAGCATCGAGAACTCATGGAAAGTATAGTACACCGAGGGAGATCCAAAACATGGAATAGAGCATATGGACATAGCCAAGATTTTCATGAGTGGTTTGAAGCACGTGTGCAACATGAACATGTATCAGAAGAGGTCAAATGGTTGTCCCGTGGACCTTGTTATGTAGCCAAAAGATTTAAAAGTTATGTGATAAATGGTTTTAGGTTCCGTATCTTTGATCGTGATAAAGGAAAGAGGACTCAAAATTCTGGAGTTGGTGTAACAGCCTCGACACCAAGTTTTGCAAGTAATAAGGATCAAAATCCAATACTTGGTGATGTAACATACTATGGAGTAGTAAATGAAATAGTTGAGTTGGATTATTATGGTTGCCATAAGTTCATACTCTTCAAATGTGATTGGTTTCAAGGAAAGAGGGATGAATTCAATCTTCCAATGGTGAATTTTAGAAAGAAAATTTATCAAAATGATCCTTTTGTCATGGCAACCCAAGTCCATCAAGTCTTCTATGTGCAAGACCCAATTGAAGGGGATTGGTACAATGTAATTAAGGCAACACAAAGAGAGTGTCATGACATATAATGTGAGTCAATTACAACAGCTCCCTTAATTAAATATGCTTTCGTTTTCATTTTCTGGTGAATTGCTTTGAGTTTGTATTTCACAACTGCTCCCTTAATTTTCTGGTGCATGTAAATATGTCTAAATACACAAAGATTATTCTTTTCTAATTATATGTTGTTTCCATTTCAGTTTGCAGGTTTTTGAGATGGGAAAGCACAACAAACTATTGTCCCAAGGTAGTGGGTCTAGTAGTCATGCTAAAAAGACTAAGCACCACAAACTATTGTTCCAAGGTAGTGGGTCTAATAGTCATGCTAAGAAGACTACATCAACATCCTTGTCTAGGAGGGTTGTTAAAGAAAAAAGGATAGCATCAACATCTCTACCCCATCGTGTTACAGAAAGGCCAACAATGGCCCCAAGTTGGTCTCGTAGGCATGCAACATCTCATTCTAATGAAGCATGTTCAGATGCAACTCATAGCAATGATGATGCTGATTCTAGTGACATGGAGAGGGATTCAGAGGTTGAAAGATCAACTGAGAGAAAGGATCAAGAGGAGGTAGAGCAAGAAATTGAAGAAGAGCAAGAAATTGAAGAACGTAATTCTCCAGAAGACACTCTTGCAGCAATACAAGCTACAAATGCATCTACAGAAGGTAAAACAATACAGATTTTGAAATATTTAACTTTTGTTTTTCACTTTTAATTTGAGATTTACTTATATAAATTTTCATTGGGCAAAGCTCCTAAGAAGAGGATTGTAAGAAAGGAAACCAGATGCTTGAAACTAGTGGGTAGGGAGGAGGGTGATACCAACAATAATATTAAATGACAAAAATCAGCCAATCGGTCCAATCGGTGATGTAGCAAATTTGAGCTCTTTCTGTGGGACATTGGCTCGGAATGCGCATCTGATCCCTCTCAACATGGGAAATTGGCATAAAATCACGGAGAAAAAGAAATCTGAACTTTGGAAGATGATCAATGTATACTTCCCATTCAAATTCCTTCATTTATTTCCTTCATTTATTTATGAAAATTTTGTACTCTTTTTCTCTCTATAAAACCTGAAAATGATGCAGGAAAAGTTTGTTATCGATGATGTTGCTAAGAAGTGGGTATTCACTACAATAGGGTCAGCTTGGAGAATTTGGAAAAGTCGTATTAAGAGAAAGCATTTTAAGCCTCACAAACGAAAGTCGGCTTGTTTAAGAGATCGCCCTAACAAAGTGCCTTTTCAACAATGGAGTAAGCTTGTTGATTTTTGGATGTCTGATAAGGCAAAGGTATATATGTGTTTTATTTTTGTGCTGAACACATCATAAAAGTGACTGTGAGCTCTATGAGATTAAAATTAAGGCGTAGTTGGTGTTTTTTGTATGCATTCTATTATCATTTGGTATAATTCTAAGTCAATTGCCTTACACTTTCTTTACAATTTCACTCTAGATTGAAAGTGAAATAAATACCAAGAACCGGATGTGACAAAAATACACTCACACTATGGGCTCTAAGAGTTTTGCTCGGGTGCGAGAAGATGAGGTACTCTCAATACACTAATTGTAGTTAATTAAATATTTTTTAGTGTGTTAATAATAATTTATGTTTTTCCAACACAGAGGAAAAAAATAACTAATGGGGAAGAACCATCTGAGATTGATATGTTTGTCTTAACTCGTAAAAGAAAGGATGGTACAATGAAACTTGATGAATAAACAAAGGTAAGATTCTTCAATCATTAAAACTGAAAATATTAGTTTATGATAAAGTAAGTAAATTGAGTATTTTATAACTTCTATTTTCAGGTTGAATTGGAGCAATTGACATCCCAATCACATGATACACCTGAGAGTAGTAATGCTAGGGAAAACTTCATGAAAAAAATCTTTAAACCCCATCCTGGACGAGCACCTCTATATGGAAAAGGTGTCACTCTATCTGATTTGAGAGGAAAATCAACAACTCAAGCATCCAATAAAGTTCTTCAAGGATTAGCTGCAAGGGAAAAGAAGGCGATAGATGGAGGAAAAGTTTGAAAGGATGATGCTTGGCTTAAAGAGCATTGTGGCACAAATTCAGCACACTTACCCTGGAGTTGAAATACCTCCAGAGATGATGGAAAGTCCTTTGGCTAATAGACACCAACCTCCGGATGTTGGAAGTGCTCCTCGAGTAGATCAACAGCATTCATCTACATCAACACATAGCCCTAGAGAGGTGATACAATTTTCTGCTTTAATAGTGTTTGAATGAACTCAAAATACATGATAGAGGACATGCTTGAGTTGGGTTTTGAGAATAACACTTGTTAGCTAGACATCCCTTTATCTATGGTAGTTTGTGCTCCTACTTCATGATATTAGCCCTTGAGTAGGTTTAATAAAACTTTACCTTAAAATCTAAATTTTTTCCATTCTTTTGTAGGTTACCAGAAATGACAATGTTGGTCGTGATGAGGAGGATCATGAAGAGGATATAATGGATGATGCATAATAGGGATTATGAGTGAGCTCTTGACTTCTCTTTGGAATTTGTTTTAATTATTAATGAACTAGCAATTAGTTGTTATTTTGCATTATGTTTGATACGATAAGTAATTTTGTTGTTGCTCGGATTATAACTTTTATGGATATGAATTTTTGTGTTCATATACTTTATTTATGGATATTAATTTGGTGGGTTGATTTAGATTATGATGATTATATGATGTGAAATATTTGCATTTGATTTGATTCTGAAAATTTATTAGGCATTACAGGCATCAAATATGAAAATTGATTTGCAATGATTTTGCAACTATCATCATGCCTATATGCAACCGTTGCAAAATAGTACCTTAAACTGTTGCCTAAACAAAATCTACAACCATTGCAATTACTAATTTTAACTGTTGGAGTTAATTAACCTTGCAACGATTACAAAACTGTTGCAAATAAACAGCAACGGTTACCCAATACAATCGCAACGGTTTGAACTCGTTGCGCCTGCACCCTAAGCATCTTATTTAGCAACGGTTTCTAACCGTTGCTAAATATCAATTATAACATGCAACGGTTAAATAACGGTTGCAGAATATAATATAGGCAACGGTTACGTCCGTTGCTAATAAATTTTGGACCGTTGCATAAAGTAGTCAATTGCAACAATTACAATAACTGTTATAGTAAATTACAAAACCGTTGCCATAACCTTTTGTAATGACGCTTTCTGTAACGGTGATATGAACTGTTGCAAATATTACTAGCAACTGTTTAATGTAAGTTTGCAACGGTTTCTAACCGCTGCAAAATACCCCAGATTCTGGTAGTGATATTTTTCTTTGAACCAATGATGGAGACCGTAGGGTGATGTGTAACCTTTCTCCCACTTAATATTTTATTTTTGGGCGATTAATATTTTATTTTCCATGTTTAGATAACATCCATAAATAAATAGGAATCCTAATCTAGCATGACATTTAATTACAATCACACATGCAATTAAAATAAGAGACATAGTTAAAATAGGAAACCAAATCAATCAAGAGTTCTAGCTATCATGGTCTTCAATCAAGCCGAATCTCAACTTGATTAGGAATCCCTGTTTGGAAACTGCTCGAAATACTACTGCCCGGACTGCCCCGCACCCGCTGCCCGATCTGTCTGGCAGCTTCCGGTGGTGACCACCGGCTGCTGGACGCGGTACAGCAGCTGCTGGCTGCAACCAAAGCTGCTGCCAGCACTTGCTGCCTGCGCTGGCAGCAGTTTGCTGCTGCTGGCAGCAGCTGCCTGTGATGGCAGCAGCTGCCTGTGCCGGCAGCAGTAGCCGGCAGCTGTAGCAAGGCTGCCGGTACCCTTCGTCTCTTCGTTTCTTCATCTATTTTTACAAAAAAAATCCTAGCCTCCTCCAAACCGGAGTTCACAATCTAAAATTCGATTTACAATAATTTCTACTCCATTATTCAGAGTGAACAATTCTAAAATTAGAATTAAAAAAAACTTAGACCATGATAGTTAGAACTTCAGCCTGCAAAAACAAGTAAGCAATAACACCGAAAAACATAGATTATGCTGACAAATTAAATTTGACAAATTTTTGATTTTGTTTAGCATCGATTACGTATCTATGACCGGCCTCTGATACCAATTGTTGGAAACGTGCAACGCAGCGGAAGCGTATAAGGACCTCATAGACATAAACGATAACTAGATAAGTTTCAAAAATTTATTATCAAATAGTAATCACCATAGCACAAGCCATATATTAATTAATTGCAAGAAGATTATATACCTTGAGATCTCTTTGATTTGATCTCTAATAATCAGGAACAAAGGATGGAGTCAGCGAGTTTGATATTAAGCTCAAACCTACGGATCTTCCACCGTATGCACCAATTCCCAAACTTGGATTGAGAGGGTGGTCTCTTTTCTCCAAAAACCTGAAGAACACAAACCAAAACTAGTGGAAACGATTAGAGAGTAGAGAGGCCAACTGGTGTCTCAAAACTTGTGTTAACAAAACACACACTATGTGTGTATTTATAGGGTTTGGCCACACCTAGGGTTTTCTCCCTAGGTGGGCCGGCCCCTAAGCCTCTCCCTCTCCTAATTCCGGTCCGTTTTGGTTTTCCTGTATCTTCTAGTATTGGGCTTTTGGGCGACAGTGGGGACCAACTAGGAAAAATAAAACATGGGCTTCCTATGAATTTAATTATCAGCCCAAACTCATGGACATAATTATAATTCATAAATTATAATATATTCCACTAAAATATTATAATTACACTCCCCGTTTTATCTCAAATTAAATCTGAGCCTTTCGTTATACTTGTTCATAAATTCCTCACGTTAAGTTACAGATACCCGTCAATTAAATATGCCACTAACATATAATATTTAATTGACATCTTTAAATATTTCCTTGATCTCACCGCTTAACTTATTTGAATGTGTCGGATTAATTAAAATCCACCTGCAGGGTTTTGACACAATCTCAAATCCTATAAGCATTCTCAAGAGGATATCATCAATCCATAATTGGACGTGAATTTTATTAACAGATTATTTTCCATCGTACAATTAATGCGGTGGCCCAACTCACTTGGTGTTTGTTGGCCTGTACAAAAAGACCTCACCCTTTAGTAAATCAAAGTCCCGTACATTAAATGCACATGTACCAATAATCTTTAATAAATTAAGAATATGAACAATTCTATAACGTTTGTGTGAGTGTACAATTTTTCATATAGTCAGACTAGGAAAATTGACTCACCCGTAGTCCTGATCAATACACTCCAAGTGTACTGGTATAGTAAGTTCAAGCTTTGCCGCTCTCCGTAACCAAGATAGGTATACTTAAATACTATACCACAGCCAAGCCGACGGTTTGTCCAATTCCATCGTACAATTAATGCGGTGGCCCAACTCACTTGGTGTTTGTTGGCCTGTACAAAAAGACCTCACCCTTTAGTAAATCAAAGTCCCGTACATTAAATGCACATGTACCAATAATCTTTAATAAATTAAGAATATGAACAATTCTATAACGTTTGTGTGAGTGTACAATTTTTCATATAGTCAGACTAGGAAAATTGACTCACCCGTAGTCCTGATCAATACACTCCAAGTGTACTGGTATAGTAAGTTCAAGCTTTGCCGCTCTCCGTAACCAAGATAGGTATACTTAAATACTATACCACAGCCAAGCCGACGGTTTGTCCAATTCCATCTTAGCTGTGATCGCTTACTTATATTCGATAGGAACTTATGAATTGATCTTCCGTGTGTAAGCTTAGACTCTACACACCAATTCATATACCATATAGAATAAAAGACACTGATGTCAATATGTCTTTTCTCATTTTGAATGCTAAATATATTTTATTCAAATAAATAAATCAAGTTTGAATATTACATAAAATAATGGTCTTTAGCATACTATTCCTATTAGTACATCCATATAAGAGACTCAAGCACATTCATTATATTCTTGAATCCAGATGGGAAGAGTGGAAGTAATAAGGAGAAACTGGCGGCAAGGAAGATGAAAGGGAATTAGAGAATGAAAAAAATAGAGATATGAACAAATGAGGCAGTATGGAGAAATACCAAATCATTAATGATTAAATTTAGTGACGGATTTTGCAATAAAATTCAATTTCTGTCGCTAAGTTGTGTCAGAAAAATTTGATGCTTTAGTAACATGTGATGGAGGATAGAATATAGCGACATAATTTAATTTCTGTTGTTAATTTGTGTCAAAAAAAGTAAAATTTCTTAAGCAAGTTTGTTAGAAGATAGAATTTAGTGACGGAATTAAAATTATATCACTAATTTAGCGACGGTATTTGCCTAACTTTAAAAAATTAGGGACGGATATTGAATTCTATAATTAGCTACGGAATTTGAGTTCCATCACTAAGTTGTGTCGATATTATAGGAACAATGTGTCAAACGATAGAATCTAGTGACGAAAAATAACTTTTGTGGCTAATTTAGTGACAAAAGTTGAATTCTGTTTCTAATTCAGCAACATAATATAGATTTCGTCGCTCAATTAGCGACATAATTCTTTTTTTTAATAACAATTACATTTAGAGACGGAAATGGATTTTGTCGCTAAGTTAGCGGCGGATTCAAGTTCCGTCACCAACTCCATTACTAAATTTCGCCGCTAATCCGCCGCAACTTTTGGTGGGAATTTGCGCAACATGTTATGAGATCTTGATGTAGAACAGGCTATAGATGTGTTCTGTAAGGCTTGAGATTGAAAGTAGGGGTCTTTGACCCATGCTCACTGAAATGGCCATAACTTGGGCCTTATATGTCTGTTTTGGGTCCATAATATATCAAATCGAATATTGTTTCGGGCCCGACAACATGGAAGCTTAAGGCAAAGCTTTTAGGCATCATTTTCGGCCTCAAAATTTGATGTGTTGATGGATTTTGGCCACTTTTTGCGTAGTAAAGTAATTTCGGTGTGTTTTTATGATTTCCTTTAGTTTGTTGCTTAATTATATTACTTTCTTTTTTTAATGATGACGCAATTAGGGTTTACGGTATTGTTACCTCTTTGGAGAGGCATCTTGAAAATAAAATAGACACACGTTTCAGAGTATTCTCTAGATTTACTTGTTACTCAAAGTATTGACGAAGATCATACCTTTATCAATTTCCGCTCTGCGTTAGATCTAGCAGTGGGGAGGTGGGAAAATAAGATAATATTTTCAGATGTAGAGGTAGTCAAAGCGAACAATATTTAGATGCAGAAATTGTATTAGTTGTTGCAATAATTTTGTAATATCCGGTTTAAAAGGCAAATAGGATACTGAATTTCAAATGGCAAAATCATAAATATAGTAAGGTTGAATTGTAAAATCTGAAAACTTGAGGTCATAATGGTTTTTGGTTAGGGCCATTAAACAAGGTGGGGACTATTTGCACTCCCCAGATTCCCATTGACACCTCATTTCCCCCAAAGTTCAAACGTGGCCCTTAGCCACCCCGAGTCTCTGGTCGGTGAACTCCAATCGGGCATTTCGGTGTCAGTTTCAGCTGGGTTGGGCTTTGGCCGGCCAAGAGCCGGATCGTAGCTTTTTCTTCACGATGACCGCATTCTTCCAAGGACAATTCCGGAGGCTACAGGCGACGGTGTGAAACGAGGTTGGTTGGGTTATATTCGTGAGGGTCGAGAGAAGCTTTTCGGTAGATCATTGTCCAAAAATAGTGACTGGACCAAGCAATGGCAGTGATGGCCGTTGATGGTGCGCATGAGAGGAGAGAGGAAAATGGGATGTGAATGAGTTTGTTTGTTAAGGGCGTGGAAATGAAATTAGATCAAGTAAAAATATATATATATATATATATATCTAAATAAAATCAAGTTTGGCTTCCATGGAAGCCAACACCCACACACCAGTTGAAATAGAAGGTTTTGGAGAGAAGTCTAGAAGAACCTTAGAGACAGTGAAGAGAGAAAGGTACGGGAGACAAAATATACTCACTTTGCCTCACCTTTCCCTTGCAAGCCGAGAGCATCTTGAGAGGAGTTTAAGAATTTCAACATTAGTGGTGAGCAAGTTGAGCACATGGAAAAACTACAACATCAGATCCATCGGAGAAGGTTTAGCAATACATGATCCAACAAATTAAACCGGGTGCAAGGGTAAGCTTAACTTCAGATTGTAGCTAGTATTTTGTGGAATTTGAGTTAAATCCATACCTGAAATTGAACGGTGGCAGCTTGGGTGGGTATGTGTTGAATCAAATAATTGAAGTGTTTGATTGTTCTGAACTGAGATGGATATGTACTTAGTTTGGGGTTTTGAAACCGGGCGCCGTTATGCTATTGGATTTCCAAAAAAATGATTGTAATAACGGGGACGCTTTAAAAGTATCTAAGTGAATGTCTGTATATCTTAGGTGACTAGTTCGGTGGGTTATACGGTTACTCCAAGAAGTGGTAGTAGATAGCGTGCCAGCGACATATCAGATGAGTGGATAGATAACTTATTTGATACACTGTACACACTCCTATGATCCTGAATTCTGGTATTTGATCTGATATCAGTTTCTTCTTATGTTCTATCGACTTCTGTTGAAATCCTTTAACTGATATACATGTTGGGACAGGTACTGGGATACAAGTTTGTTATGCTGGTTCCAGTTTGATTATGTTAATCGTCCGATTATTGTTTCTGAAACTGTGTCTATTCCGATTCCAATTCTAGTACTGTATGTTTAGTTGATTCTGATATTGTCCTGATTCTGAAATTCTGGCACTAGTTTATGAGTTTGAGTTTCTGCTTCTGACCCTGAGATCCTAACTCTGATTATGAGATTCTGATTCTGTAATTATAATGATGTTCTTATTGGACTTGTGATCGTATCCTATTCTGGTTCAGTTTGATGATTGATTGATTGATTGTTATCAGTTCCTTGGGAGTTACTATCTGTCAGAATACTGTACGCTAATGGCAAGATACGTTAGCCTTGGTGCATCAAGTTTGGATATGTTTGGATATAAGCATTGCGTGTGTTGTCTGATATCGGCATTGCGTGTGCTGTTTGATATTGGCACTTCATGTGTTGTCTGATATGGGCATCTCATGTGCTGTTTGATATTGGCACTTTGGGTGTTGTCTGATATCGGCACTTCATGTGCTGTCTAATATCGACACTTCAAGTGCTGTCTGATATCGACACTTAGTGTACTGTTTGATATGGGCACTGTAGGTGCTGTATGATATTCTAATTGATTTTGTATGATGGTACTCTCTTCTGATTTGTTGATTGTTCGGTTTTTGCCTCATGGTTGTTGACTTGTCCCCTTTGTGTTGTTTGAGTTACTGTTCATTCAATGAGTCTTGTGACTCACGCTTTCTTTGTTTACATTTTTTTTTTTCAGATAGGATTGAGCTAGCTGGGTCAGGACCTTCCTGATGGATCGTACTTAACACAAGAGGGGGGGTGAATTGTGTCCCCAAATTCCGATAGGAATCTCTTTTTATAATTTAAAAGGAAATCAATGTCAATTAACAATTAGCACACAAATTTGGACTCTAATAATTATCTTAATCAATATTCATTTCAATGCAAGATGTGATACAATATGGTGAATGATCAATTATCAAATAATCAAGGAATTGTAAAAACAGATTTTTTAAACAACACACTGCACACAGATTTTACAACTCAAATTTCACCTAGCAAATCAAGTCAGAATTCAATGAAATTTGGTATGCAGTATCACAACACCCTAATGAATACTATATCAAAAATTCAGATTAAAATTCAAAGTTTAGCTATGTGAACAGTGCATGGACAGATTAGTGGTTCAGAAAATTCTGCAATCAAAACACTTAATCAATCAACAAGCAAGCAATGCAATCAATAAAGTCCACACAGCAATTTATAGTAGTTCGGAGACTCTTCTCCTACATCTACTACCTAGGTTCACCAACCTAGGATTTTTCAACCTCCACTAAGGATGTGGTTTTCTCAAGAGCTCCACAAAACTCACAAGGGTTTTTAGGTCACCCTTAAAACTGAAGATTTCAAGATAATCTTCAAACTTTACAACCAAGGGTTTCAAGCACTCCCTTAAACTCAACCTCAACAAGGTTTTTGCCCAATGAAGGGACTTTTACAAGTGTTCGGTATAAATGGTTCACTCAAGGTTTGCACTAAGCAAATGGGGTTGAGGAACACTCAAGAATCACAATATCACCTCACGGGTTGGATAGAAAATGAAGAATAATGAGGATTTTCGAATCTGAAAATAAGAAGCCAAATGAGAAGCACTCCCTCTTTGCAAAAGCAAAATAGTGAGGAAGCCTTTAGAGTGGCTTGGGTAGAAGCTTGGATTCAATGGCACAAACTAGCTTGAAAGCTTTGAGAGCAAGAATTTCTTCAATGTAATTTTGGCTTCTCCAAGTTGGAATGAGGAAGAACCCCGCTTTATAATTTACCAAGCTCTTGTGATTTCCACCATTGGATCTTTTTCTATCTTCAAATCTCGACCTTCAATTACATGTGCAAATCTTGGCCATTGAATGAATAGATCATTAAATCTCAACCTTGCAATATGTAGCCGTTGCACTTGCATCATTTTCCAAGTCTAGCTTTCCAAGATTTGAGTTGTCATGTGCACTTGCAGCCATCTTTGACAATTTGATCAAACTTGCACCAAATCTTGACCTTGGTATCTCCAACAATTTTGTCATCTTTGACCATTTGATCAAACTTACACCAAATCTTGGCCTTGGTATCTCCAATGATTTCCTACAAAATGTGTAGCAACTTGCAACCATCTTTGACTCCAAAAATCAAGTAAGATCTTCTTTTAAGTCAAAAATTGCAAGCAAGAATATGGTCTTATGCACAACCATTGGATTCACCTTTTAAATGGTCATCTTAACCCTTCAAGTCTTGTTGTAATCTGATCCATTCATAATTCAAAACAATTCAATCTCAGCCATAGATTAGTGTACCATTGGAGCTTGTAGTCTTCAAGAATATCTTCATAATCTAAGTCTTGTCTAGTTGCAAAATATACTTTCTCATCTCTTACAAATATCAACCATTGCATTTGTCCTTTAGCTTCATCAATTGTCTTCTCACAAAAATCTGATTATTGACCTCAATAAAGGAAGCATGTGCAAGATCTTGTTTGATGAAGATAAGAGATCCTTCACGTGACCAAACATGTCCCTCCAATCTTGACTTCAAACTCTGAATTTGGCAGCACCAATATATCCATATTATACAGCCCTAAGGCTAATTCCAATCATCAATCAAAATGCCTTAGTGGAAGGTTGATGAACATAGGTTTTTCTTGGTTTTCTAGAGATCCAAGCTCATACTTGAAAACCGGACTTCAATTCACTTGAGAAAACTGAATTCTGAGTGATATAATATCCTCATGATGATTAACCTACAAAGAAATAAGAGGTAGAACTCCCCAATTGCATGTAAGCTCAAAGAGCTTCATATAGAGCGCATAGGTTAATTACATTAGAAAAACAACCCAGAAAATTCATATTACTGCATGATAAATCATTTTATATATATTAGAATGTCCATATAAAATTTCATAACAATCGGAAATCGTTTGGTCACTCAACCAAGCAAATAAGTCACTAATAGTGAAACCGATGAATTCTAAGTGTAAATTCAATGTCATTTTGCAAACTCAGTGTAAATGACCTTTTCTCTTAAACTTTACTAGGTCAAATATGTTCATAGTGATAAAACTAAGATGCACACGAAATTTCATTTAAATCGGAGTTCATTTGGTTCACCACGTTCACAAAGAACACATATGCACAAAATTAGGTAAAACCTAGTTTTGGCGGAATTTAAGCATATGACCAAATATATATGTGATGCACTTAATTTATCATGATTATAGTCCTAGAACATATATTAGACCTTTATGTGCATGTGGTTCAAGTTTCAAGTCATTTGGACCTAAGTTGGTTAAGATAAATTATGATTATTAGAAGATTAATGCCCTAACTTAGTCCATGTATGTTTGTTTTCAAAACTGAATTTCTAGCACTATCTCAAAAATATATAGATATCAAATTCACATAGAGATATGCATAATCCTTCATTTAAGTGTATATGCACAATTAAGATATTAAACAATTAACCAAATAACCATTTAAGCATGTTTTCTAGCATTTTAGGATATGTTCAAGTCAAGCATGCTCACACACATTTTAGTATACAATCATACACAATCATCAAAAACACAATGTTGACTAGACACTAAGTCTTGGTCCAACACTTCCTTAGCTTGTTAGGCTATTCTACCACTCCGGGGAGGAGTTTGGCGTCTGATATGTTGGAATTTCTGTATTCAGTGGTACCTCAGATTTTATGTTAAACTTTGATATTAGATGCTCCGCTTAAACACAGTTAAGGAATTTCTTGTATTTATTTTCATATTCAGTTATTTGTGTCATTTACTTTGTTTTGAGGCTTGTGTGATCTCGTGTGCTTCCGAGTCTATTGGGGTCATGCGCCGGTCACGTGACTTATTTGGGTCTTTGACAAATTCTCATAGCAATTTGCGCACTTTGTTTTCTGATATGTTTGAACACAATTTTTATAAAAATATAGAAAATAGGTTTTAAGTATTCAATTGAAACTGTTGGACGTCAATTTAGCATAACAACTCTGTATTACTTACACGGCCAAAACCAAACATTCTCTCTTTCAATCTTAGCACAACATGGAGGTAAATATAAAATTCTACAGAAAGTGAGAAACCATATATGTATACGTATAGTAAAGCAAGGTTCTGAGTCTCCTCTTATTTCTCAGTGGCGTGACCATTTACCATATCTATAAAGAGAACTTGAAGAAATTATTTTCATTAACCTCGCAAACTGAATACATTTGCACATATAAATACAAGATGAATGTAACGGATACAAACTTGATTAGACTAAAGACAGGGAGATGTCAGTAGCCGTTGGAGAAGATTAAAGAAGAAAAGAAGAACATTAAAACGCACAGTTTTGATACTGGACTGGGCTTGCCAAGGCCTTAGAGAGATTGGAAACTATACTGGGCTGGATCCCTTATTACACCCCCTCAAGATGAAGGTCTGAGAAAGAACTTTCATCTTGTCACGAAGAAGAGTGAATCGCGGACGCAACAGAGATTTGGTGAGTAGATCAGCAAGTTGATCAGTGGTGGAGATGTGATAAACACGAAAGACGCCGCGATGCACGAGTGAACGAACAAAGTGAAGATCAACTTTGATGTGCTTCATCCGAGAGTGGAGTACGGGATTCAGACTAAGTGAAGTTGCACCTTGATTGTAACAATAAATAACTGGAGAATGTTGGAGAGGATGACGGAGATCTTGAAGAAGATGAGTTAGCCAGACAACTTCACAGGCAGTGGAAGCAAGGGCTCTGTATTCAGCCTCGGTGGACGAACGGGCGATGGCCCGCTGCTTTTGGGAATTCCAGAAAATTGGATTGGAGCCGAGAAAGATCAGATAGGCAGAAGTAGACGAACTGTCATCAGGGTGGCCGGCCCAATCAGAATCGGAATAAGCCTGAAGATTCAAAGTTGCTGATTTGGAGATAGTGATGCCAAAATCCAGAGTGCCCTTGACATACCGCAACAATCGCTTGAGGAGAGAAAAATGCACATCAGTTGGGCGACTCATGTATTGAGCCAATCTGTTGATGGCAAAACACAAGTCGGGGCGAGTTAGGCTCAAGTACTGTAGAGAGCCAATCAATTGACGGTAGAGAGTGGGATCAGACATGGGAGTGCCATCGTGAGTGCTGACTATAAAACGAGCAGGCAATGGTGTATGAACAGGTTTTGCACCGGCCATATCAGCACGTTCCAAGATGTCTCTGACATATTTTTGTTGAGAAAGAAACAAGCCATGAGGTTGAGAAGAGACTTCCACTCCAAGAAAATAGGCAAGATCACCAAGTTCTTTTAGAGAAAACTTTTTAGCAAGAACATCAGTAACTCTGCGTAGCAGTTTAAAAGAAGAACTTGTTAGAATGAGATCATCAACATAAACAAGTATATACATTAGGTGACTTTGAGTTTGTAAAATAAAAAGAGAAGGATCGGCTCTGGAGTTGACAAATCCAATGGATAGCAAACTGTTATGCAGCGCAGTGTACCAAGCCCGGGGAGCCTGTTTTAAGCCATAGATTGATTTTTGAAGTTTGCAAAGATATTTAGGATGCTGAGAATCTTCAAAGCCTTTAGGCTGTCTCATGTAAACTATTTCCTGGAGAACACCATTAAGAAAAGCATTGTTAATGTCTAGATGTTTTAATGACCAGCCTCGAGAGACCGCGATGGTTAAAACCAGACGTATTGTAGCAGGGCGAATGACATGACTAAAGGTATTTGTGTAGTCGATGCCAGGGCGTTGAGCAAAACCCTGGGCGACTAATCGAGCTTTGTAGCGACCAATGGATCCATCGGGGTTGTATTTGATATGAAAAATCCACTTAGAACCAATAGGTTTGAGATCCGGGGAAGGAGGTACTAAGATCCAAGTTTGATGACGAAGAAGTGCTTGATGCTCTTGATGCATAGCTGCTTTCCAATGAGGATTGGAGAGAGCAGCAGAGACGGAAGAAGGCTCAATAGAGGGAGGAAGAGGATGCAAAGTGGTGTGATGTAGCCGTTTAGGTTTAAAGATATTATTGCGAGAGCGAGTAACCATAGGATGAGAAGACGGAGCAGCTAAGGTAGACGGTTGAATAGGTTGGTCAGATGGAATTTGTGGCGGTAGGTGAGATTGAGAAGTTGGTGACGGTGAAGAATCGGGAACTAAAGAAGGGGGCAAATTGGATGGACCAGTAGATGGAGTGATATTGGGACTTGGAAGACGAACCAATGGGGCAGCTGGAGAAGTTAAGGAGGGACATGAAGGTGGGTGTGTAGGAGACAGAGAAGGTGAAATGAAGGAAGAGGCATATTGGTGGGATGCGGAGAAATCAGTCTCATGAAAAATAACGTGACGAGAGAGATAGATTTGATTAGTGTTAGGGTCAAGACACTTATACGAACTTTGTGAGGTAGAATAACCAACAAAAATACAAATTTTGGAACGTGGTTGAAGCTTGTTTGTAGTGTACGGTCGTAACCACGGAAAACAATTGCAGCCAAAAATGCGAAGTTTGAGATAGTTGGGATTTTGACCAAATAAACGTTGATATGGGGTTGTAGGAGAAGTGGAATCCAAGGGAAGGCGGTTAAGGAGATAAGTAGCTGTTTGATAGGCATAACTCCAGAAGGAAGCGGGTAAACCAGCAGAATGAAGTAGTGTACGTGCAGTTTTAGAAAGATGGCGATGTTTGCGCTCGGCGAGGGCAACATGCTGAGGAGTGTGGGGAGGAGATTGACACCAGCTGATACCTTCTTGATTTAAATAGGACTGGAGTTTTTGAAATTCACCTCCATTGTCGGAGTAGAGGGTGCGAATTTGTTTTTGAAATTGTTTTTCAACAATACGTTTGAATTGGAGGAAGACAGTTAGAACCTCTGATTTTTGATGTAGGGGAAATAACCAGGTATATCCAGTAAAATGGTCTACAAAGATCACGTAATAGCGAAAACCATCAAGAGATAACGTGGGAGCAGGACCCCACACGTCACTATATATGACATGTAAAGGAGAATCACTGAAGATAGTAGAATTGCCAAAATGAAGTCTATGAGTTTTATTGAGCTGACATGAACTACATGGAAGCGATTTGGAAGTAAATTTTTGAGTACAAGGTAGCTGAGCAGCTTGGAAAATATTAGCAAAATACTTGAAGGAAGGATGCCCAGGACGATAATGCCAACCATCAAGGGTGGTGCGAAGACCAGGAGTTGAAGTAGTGGTAGCAAAGCAAGAGATTTGTTGAGGATCAAACACATAAAGGCCATCACTGCATCGCCCCGTTGCCATAATTTGACCAGACACCTGATCCTTAATAACACAAGAGAAAGGAAAAAATTCAATTGAAACATTATTATGTTTAGTAATCTCATGCACTGAAAGCAAATTCTTTCGCAGAGAAGGCACACATAGAATATTTGTGACAGCAATAGGTCGTGTGCGAGTGTTAAATGAAGTGGTACCAGTATGTGTTATAACCAAACCTGTACCATCCCCGAGTTTTACGTCATCCATGCCATCATACTCGGTGGGAGTTTGCAGATTGTGAGGAGTTTGAGTCATGTTATGACTAGCACCGGAATCAAGCAACCACGATTGAGTCGATTGAGAGGGATATGGAGATGGCATGGCTGCAAAGTTTGCTGATGGGGGAGGATTGTTGGCATAAATTTTAAATTTTCTGCAGGTGGTGGCAAGGTGACCTGGTTTGTCACAAAGCTGACAGATATTGCGAGGAAATTGATGTGAAAAATTTCTTCCGCGGCCACGGCCACGGTTGCGGCCTCCTCTGTTGTTGTTATAATAGGTGTTGCGACTGTCAGACCACGTATTCTGAGAGTTTGGATCAGACCAACGCTGCTGGAAACCACGTCCAGAGCCATGTTGATTTTGAGAGTGAGAACTAGGTTGTTTCTGGTGAAAATTAGCTGTAGCAGCATGAATTTCAGCAGTAGTATTAAGTCGGGTAATGTACCCCTCTTGAGCAACAAGAACATCCTTAAGTTCTTCATAGGAGAAAGCTGTCTCACGAGTACGAATCGATCCCACGATTCCAGAGTACTCTTGCCCAAGGCCATCAAGAATGTACAATGTAAGATCATCTGATGAAATAGGATGATCAATTAAGGCCAATTCATCTGCAAGTGTTTTAACATCTTGCAGGTAGTCTGTCATGGTTTTACCACCCTTTTGGCAACGACTAAGTTGAGATTTAAGCTGAAGTATTCTGGAGTGAGAGGAGTTGGCATACAGAGTATGCACTTTAGCCCAACCTGCAGCGCTTGATTTAACTTCACCGATAAGAGGAAGGACAGTTACATCAATAGAAGCAATTAGAGCATGCACAATAAACTGGTCTTGAGACCACCAGGTGTGAAATAGTTGATCGACAACATCATCAGAAGTGGAAGTATTTGGTGAGGGAGGGCAGGGCTTCGTTCCATCTACGTATCCTAAGAGGTTGTAAGCATGGAGTAGGGAAGAAAAATGTAATCTCCATGATATAAAGTTGGTAGAAGTAAGTTTGAGGGCTATAGGATTTATAGCATGGACAGTGATATTGGAAGTGGAGCTGACAATGGTGGTGGAAAGAGTTTGTGAAGAAGCAGAGGAAGAAGACATGTTTGCAGAGATCAACTCGTTGGAGTTATCGTCGGCTTCGATACCATAAAGAGAACTTGAAGAAATTATTTTCATTAACCTCGCAAACTGAATACATTTGCACATATAAATACAAGATGAATGTAACGGATACAAACTTGATTAGACTAAAGACAGAGAGATGTCAGTAGCCGTTGGAGAAGATTAAAGAAGAAAAGAAGAACATTAAAACGCACAGTTTTGATACTGGACTGGGCCTGCCAAGGCCTTAGAGAGATTGGAAACTATACTGGGCTGGATCCCTTATTAATCTATAGCAATCTCATGGTATCGATTTTCAAAGAAGTATCAGAAGATGAAGCAGTATCCCAAGGCCTAGTCATTTCACTATAGTCAACCTCTTCATAGCTTTGATCAATTACATAAGAGAATGCAGCTCCTTGTGACCCCCTTATCCCTTCTAATTCAATGGTTACTTCTCTCATTGTTGGTCGTTTCTTTCCATTCAAGTTTAGACATCTTCTTGCAAGATTAGCCATTACCATTATATCTTCTTTCCTGCTCTCCTTTGCAACTCGAGCATCAATGATTTGAAACAAACGATTTTCATCCATTAAAAACAAGAAATGTGTCGTTAAACTTCTCTCATCCTCGGATTGGAAGGAAGAGATCGGTTTCTTTCCAGTTAAGAGCTCAATAAGTACTACTCCAAAGCTATAAACATCGCTCTTATCAGTAAACTGGCTTGATTGGAAATACTCAGGGTCTAAGTATCCGAAGGTTCCCAATACTTGAGTTGTCAAGTGAGTTTGATCAACTGCTACAGATCTCGAAGTCCCAAAATCAGAAATTTTGGCTCTGTATTTATCGTCCAGAAGTATATTCGAAGACTTGATGTCGCGATGATAAATGGGAATCGAAGCCGATGAATGCAAATAGGATAAAGCACTTGCAACTTCTACAGCAATGCGCAAGCGCATTTCCCATGTAAGTAGAAACTCCTCCTCAATCTGGTGATGTAGTACTGGGAATAGTGTTCCGTTAGGGATGAACTCGTAAACTAGCAGTGGAACCTCTGTCTCCAAACAAGATCCGAGTAATTTAACCACATTTCTATGATTGATCTGTGATAAAATAATAACCTCATTGATGAATTGCTCGAGTTTATCTTCGTCTACCATTATCGACTTCTTAATTGCCACAATTCTTCCATCTACCAACATTCCTTTGTAAACTGTTCCTTGCCCTCCTTGACCAAGAATCCGATTCTCATTATAGTTATCGGTGGCCTTTTCCAACTCTTTTGAAGTAAACAATTTGGTTTTTTCAATATTACCTTCACTTGAAGATAATTGCTGTTGCATGAGTAAACCACCGTTTCTTTTGAAGTACTTTTCCTTCAGTTTTATGTTATTTCTTTTTTTCGCTAGTTTGTACATCCACCATGAACCTATAAGTAGCAATATCATCCCAAACGCTGCCAAACATCCTGATAAACAGCAGAGTAATGGTTAAGTTGACTTTTTTTCCAAGAAACGATATTTGTGTCTAGTAGTGTATGTGAAAGAAGGCGGCAATAAGAGAGATTCGATTACCTATTAGTATAGCCAGAGGAAACTTTTTTGTCACTGGTTCTGCAAGGTGGTAGCATCCGTCTCCATGCTGGCTATTTTCGTAGCCTGCTGGACAAGTACAATTCTTGCTTCCAGACCTGTCTATGCAATAAAAATCACAAAAATAGTTGTCTTTGCTCCCCTCTGTCAATCCACAAAAATGTCTGTCAATGTTGTATTCTAATTACTAATCAATTAGAATTCTAAATTTTGTGTAGTAGAAAAAAAAAAGTACCATAACATTCGTCAGAAATGTAAGAGATTCCTTCCATTCTCAGACTCGAACGAATGCATACACACAAGGAATCATGAGCAGGCGATCCCCAACACCTTCCAAAGCTGTCACAGAATATATCGGAACTTTTACTCAAACGACAATTTCCGAACCTTCTCCCCCACTCTAGCACAACAGGAACATGTTCCCTTTTGCTCAGCTCATTATAATTTTCATCGAACGAATTATAATTAAACCAATCTTGGTCAACCATAGATGCAGACATGCATCTGCCGGTGGAATTAATGTTAGTGATCGACATGTTCAACAAATACAGATTGGGAGGAATCGTAGTTTGACAACAATTGAGTCCATAGCAGCCACTACCAGTAACATTTGGTGCGGCATCACAAATAGACATACACCCACCAATTGTTTTACCATACTGGGATATGGTGGCAAAGTTGTCACAACCTATAGCCGTGAATCTGTTGGACTCCCTGGAGAACACAAACGGGCTCTTCGAAAGGTCAACAACCTCCGGGAGAGCCAACGATGATGACGATGATGTTGTGTTGCGACAATTTAACGATCTCACTGGACTCATGACTTGAACTACCATATCATTTACTGACACTTGTAAAAGTTCCATCCCAATGATCTTTATGAAAGGTTTTGGAGGATTAAATGAGGTGTTACATATAACCTCAAATCCCTCCCCCATGGAACAATTACGCTCGTATCCGATTCCAAATGGATAGGGAATAAGAACATCTCCACATCTCTCTTGGCATCCAGGCATGGCGAGCGATGCTGATGCTGTCCATGTTCTGGTTAGCCATAATAGCAAGATAATTGGAATCACAAAGTGAATTCGAAACTGCATTATCTTGAGAGATATGTGAAACTAATAAATTAAGCGTGCTCAGATAGTTAAGATCGAGGACTGACTATATCTATATGTATGATTGGATAACGCATACACTCTGCTGCATTTCATTTTACTTTTCAAGCATTCTTTGTTATTGTTATTTGTTGTGACTATTCTCTGAAGAAAAGTTAGTCCTTATTTTGACTATTCTATAGAAAGAAACTTCTTATGAAACTTGGAAGTCCTAATTATGACTATTCTGTAGAAAGAAACTTCTACTTTTGTTTGTAATCTTGTGAAAATTGACATGATGCAAATTAATATTGAAATCACAACAATACTAATTCACTAAGATTAAAACTGAAAAACAAAGATAATAATATGAAAATCACTCTCAAGAATAAGGACTCACTCCTAGGAATCTCTTCTAATACAAAGAACTTTCTTTCATATCGAAACATAATACCCTAACAATAAAACAATGGAAGACTTAAATAGTAATGTAAAGATGCTTGTTCCAATTAAAGTAATAAATCTCGTAGTAACTACATGGCTATTATAATTGCTAGACTTTAGCAACTAATAATTCCCTCATTAATGCAGTTGACTTGCAATGAACATTTGTTGATCCTCCTTTCATTGTGCTTGATATTCGGCACCATTATGGCATTCAAAAACATTACGTGTGAATGTTGGTTGTAGGAGGTTGGCTTGATCTTGTAATCTTCTATTGCATCATTACATGTCTATTTTGTAATCGTAATATTCTTACTTCTTTTTGGCAGGAAACCTCTGACATGAAGCCTATATTGTTGCCTAATGTCAAGCCGGCCCAATTTCACAATATGATGCTGATGATGTTTCATAATGTCACTTCAGCTCAGTTTCATAATGTGCCTCCAACAAATTTGCATGGGAATCGACTGCCTCTTTAGAAACTTCTTTTGAAACTTCTGGACGAATTTATGAAAATGGGAACTTCATTTTCATCATACCTATAGATATAGTTGTCACCAAGTCCTATGAAACTTCAAGACCGCTGGCTGGTGGGGGTATGGTTCTAGCGGATAACAATCACTGTCTTTTCCTTTGAATAAAGCATAGCTGATTAACTAATAGACAATAAATATTTAGTGCTGACTAACAATAGATTTATGAATTGTAACCAATTTGAAAAATATTTATTTCTCTATTTGTTGTAAAAGAAATAACTAATATATCCATAATAACCTTGATTTCAACTTAAAGAACTTAAAATATATAATACTAGAAGTATAGCCGTGCATTGCACGGATCTTGAATTAAAACTAAAGTTTAATTATATTTCCATGTTAAATGACCCAACTTTTTTTAACCCAAGTTGTCCCAAGTCTAGGTGGCATTGTTGTATAGACATGATGACATGGAATAGATGTTGACATGACACATTTTGAAAATCAAATTTCCTTATTCTTTTTCCCTCTTCTCTTTTGTTCAAAATTTGAAAATTAAACATCCCTTTTTTATCTCCCACTTCTCTCTTTTTCTCTCCACTTTCATGATTTCATCATCTCTCATTAACTACAAATAGACAAGTAAATCATTTATATTACATGCGATTGCACTGTTTTTTTTTTTTCATACGGACATGCAATTGCATTTTTTTTTTGAACACAAACATGCGATTGCACTGTTTTTTGTCAAACAGACCTGCGATTACATTGTTTTGAATGAATGATATTACATTATTTTTTTGCATATAGGCATGCAATCACATTTTTTTTGCCAAACATACCCGTAATTACATTGTTTTCAAAATAATGTAATTTTCAGAATAGACAAACATAAGCTGCAGAAAAATAGTCCAAAAACCAGTTAAGAATAATAAGATAGATACATTGTTTCAGAAGTAATGTAATTTGTAAATAGTCCAAATGGTTGTAAACACAATGTTACACTGTTTTCAATACAATGTAACTTCCAAATATGCAATAAAAGGAGAAAAAAATTACATTGTTGCCGACAAATTACATTGTTTCTAAAACAATGTAATTTGCTCAGGTCGTCAGAATCCGACAGCTACTTGGCAGGAAAATGGATGGGTAAGGTGCGCCTCGATGCCTGAAGTCTAAATATGAGGTTGGTTGTCGGAGACGTCGCCGGAGGTGGCCGGATCGATTCATTTTGTGTCGTGGTGTCCTCCTCCTTTAGGTACTTTTTTTCCTACGAAACGAGCTACGATAGGTGATGTGATGGGTCAGAAAATGATGGTGATGGTGGTGGTGGAGCGCTTTCGTTCGGTGGGTCAATGGCTCCGATCGGTGGTCGGACGATGATGCTACAGTGGTGGTGTGGTTGTCGTGAGAGGGAGAAAAGGAGAGAGAAAGAGGGTCGGGAGAGAGAGAAAAGGAGAGAGATGGTGTTTATATAGAGAAAAATTATTAAGGTGAAATCATTGTTTATATATCGAAAGGTCCAAAGATAAATTTGTAATATTATCATTGTAAGTCGTTAAAATACCTATAGTTGAGAATAATGAGTTTTGGAATAGCATTAAAAGTTGGTTAGCCTTCAATTTTGAAATGAAAAATATGGTTGAAGCAGCATATATAATCTTGGAGTTTAGATTTCAAGAAATCTTTCATAGAAATTATTGTCTCTTTCATATGCGATGTATATCAAGAAAATTCTTGAACGATTCCATATATAAGATTATAAACCCATAGACACCCACATTGCTAAAGGCGAAGGATTAAGCCATCGATTGTGTTTAAAGACTCAAATAGGTGATGAGAGTTCTATATGGTAGTGTAGCTGGAGTACAATATATGCAATAATTTGTACAAGGCTTGATATTTATTTTTCTGTTAGAATGGTAAGTAGATACAATTCTAATCCAAGGCAAGCACACTGACATGGCACTGCCACATCGGTGCCAACTAGAAAGAGATTGAGAGATGGAAGAGAGAGGAAGAAAGAGGAAGAGAAAAAGAGTGAGGGTGAGGGGACGATAGGATTTAGCACAAGAGAGTGAAGTTCTTGAATTTTAAAATTTTACACCTTGGCAAAGGACATGGCACTACCACATGGCCGGCAAACCAGACATGGATTGTTTGCGCTACCATAAATTTGAATTCTTTGTCATTTTGATTAAATAAACCAACAGATAGATTCGTGTAATCTATATATAATAGTTAAAAGTTGAAATGTTCATATATTATACATTGCACGTGGCGGTAAGCAATAAGAAATAAAAAATAATTGTTTTTGATAATTGTATTTGGACTCCATAAATTAACATATATATATATAGGAATTCTGTTATAGCGTCATAAAATGAGGTCTTAAAATGAGATCCTAACTTTTAGAATTCATTTTTAGGGTTCAAAAAAAAAACTTGAAAAAAAATATATTTGTATTTTGATCGATCTTACGAACCTAACGATATTTTTTTGTTCGAAACAAAAATCAAATGCAACCTGAAATGTATATGAAAGGTCTTTTGTTTTATATCTAACGATCTAGAATTATCATGCACTTTTGATGTTGAGTTTGATTTTTGCTTTGAATAAAAAAATATCATTGGGTTCGTACGACCAATCAAAATACAAATATATTTTTTTTTCAAATTTTATAAAAATATTTTGGACCAATATATTGCAGGTGAGTTTATCTACACTGCATTTAGTTTATCAGCATTGCATGTAGTTTATCTGCATTGCATATAGTTTATCTATACTGTATATAGTTTATCTACACATCATGTAGTTTATCTACACTGCATTTAGTTTTTCTGAACTAAATGTAGTTTATCTGCACTACATCTAGTTTATCTGCATCGTATATAAGTTATTTGCAATACATAAAAATTATTTATCTGTAGAGCATATAATTCATCTGCATAGTATATAATTTATCTACATTGCATAAAAATTATTTATCTGTGCTGCATATCGTTTATCTGCACAGTATTTAGTTTATCTGCACTGCATCTAGTTTATCTGCACTGCATCTAGTTTATATTCAGTGCATAAAAACTATTTATCTGCAGAGAATATAATTTATCCGCAAAAAATTTTATTTGCACACCATTAAACCACTAAGTTTACATCACCTACTCAAACCTTATAAGTTTACACTAAAATTTTCTAAGTTTACATCAAAGTTTAATGAGTAGCCCAAAATACCCTTTACTTGGAAAATATGAAATATGAATTCCTTCGTATAAGTTGTTGTCTTCAATTTTGCAAGGCATTCCTTCTTCACATCCAAATTCAACCCATGTAATTGAGACTTTGATGTACTTAAAGACGAAGTCTTCTTCCCCAAGTGATCCTCCCAATAATCGACACTAGTGAGGCAGATTCAAACCTCTCAACATGAATGAATTAACCCAATTGGATCTTATCACTTGATATTGATTTTGCTGAGCTTGATTTGTATTTTTTTTGAATTGGGTAATTGACATAATTAGCGAACCAGGTCCCCTTTTTGTTTTAAAAAAGGGTACAATCATGTGGTTTTTTGTTACAAAAATCGAGATGGTGTTGTTGATTATTGAGACCAAAATTGGGATGTTTGTGTTGATTTATTTTCATTTAAGGACATATTAGACATTTTATATAGGGATATAAATGTAAATAAAAAAAATTATAAAAGTGGTGTAAACTTGTTTTGCAGTGTGTAAATAAAATTTCTCTTTATCTGCATAGTATATAATTTATCTACACTGTCTAGAAATAAAAATTATTTATCTGCATTCATATCTATGGGTCTGTTTGATAGACAATAGTGACAGTAGCATATATTGTAGCATATATTACGGATAATAAATGGTAGTATATATGATTCCTGAAATGCTGATAGGTGTTTGATGTTACTTTTGCTAGTAGTATAAATGGTGCTAAAATTGTTGTGTAAATTACGTCCAAGGGTATTATGCATTTAAGTTGTTAAGGATTTAAATAAATAGCAAAAGTAAATTGTAAATAATTTATAAAGCTAATTATAGCATTATACAATAAATAAAAAAAATTTAAAATAAAATTATATATTATTTAATACGTAAATGTTATAAAATAAATTAATACAAAATCAAAAAGTGGGGATGAGAAATATGAGAGAGAGTACTGCGCGACAGAGAGAATGGTGAGGGACAAATTCATCCAGGTAAGTATAAACGAGGGTATTTACGTAATATAATGTCAAAAGTGTCTCAAAATGGTCTCATATAAGACAATTTCGAAAATGACCATAAATTATTATAAAAGTGTCTTGGTTTTCTAGTCAAAGGATTGCTTATTGATTGACAAAAGCCATATACTGTTAAAAGATATTAAATGGTTGCTTAAATTGTACACCAAACGAGTTGAACGTTTATCTACACAACATGTGGTTTATGTACACTTTATATTGTTGAATAGAGTCAAAGATTTACCCAAGATTTACTTTATTGATTGAAGACTTTATTGACAAACTCAATATTGATTGAAGACTTTCCTTAATTGAAGATTCGGCAATCAATATTGATTTGTCTAAGTTCATAATTGATGCCTCAATTGTTGACTTTGATAGTGACTTTGATAGAGATTGTAATTACGTAGATCATTGATTGTAAACCAATGTAATAGCTATATAGGTGTTTCCCACTTCAATAAAAGATATTGATTGCAAAATTAAGTTGGTATTTGTCGGTTATCATCCTTCACAAAAGGGTTACCGTTGTTTTCATCCTCCTACAAGTAAGTTCTATGTTACTATGGATGTCACCTTTTCTGAACATGAAATGTTTTTTTCTTCACCCAATTCCACGCTTCCGGGCCCGAGTGGTGATACTGTTGTTGAAGCTCCAAATTGGATGGAGTTGTTTCCTGATCCACTGTGTGTTGCCGATACTGTTGCTGAAGCTCCCTCTCTCTCATCTTCGCTAGTACCCACTCCCGATACTCCTCGTACAGATCCTCCTGAGGTAAGCATTGAGTCTGATGTTAATACTAACAATATTTGTGATAATACTTGTGTCTCGATTGAAACTGACAGATACGTACTCCCACCAAGAAGTACTCGTGGTGTTCCACCAGATAGATTTTCACCAGACGTTGTGCGAAAAGTGAAATATCCTATTGCTCAGTATGCATCCACTCACCGACTGTCAAAGGAATGCCGAAGCTTTGTCAGTAATATGACTATCATAGATATTCCTACTAAAGTGCAAGAGGCGTTGTTGGATCCAAAATGGGCAACTGCAATGACTGAGGAGATGACAGCACTTGAGAAAAATCAAACTTGGGAATTGGTGGAGTTGCCGAAAGGAAAAAAAGCTGTTGGTTGTAGGTGGGTGTACACCGTCAAGTGCAAGCCTGATGGTTCGGTTGATAGGTATAAAGCTAGGCTTGTGGCTAAAGGATTCACCCAGACGTATGGGGTTGATTATCAGGAAACGTTTGCTCCTGTTGCAAAAATTAATACGGTTCGAGTCCTAATATCCCTAGCTGCAAATTTTGATTGGCCTCTACAACAATATGATGTAAAAAATGCTTTTTTACATGGTGAGCTACAAGAAGAAGTTTATATGTCTCTGCCCCCAGGATATGAAGCTCCAGGTGATCAAAGTGTCGTGTGTAAACTGAAGAAAGCCTTATACGGGTTGAAACAATCTCCTCGAGCTTGGTTTGGTCGATTCCGACTTGCTATGAGAAGATTCGGCTATAAGCAAAGTAATGCAGATCACACTTTATTTTTGAAAAGAGTTGGTGATAAATTAACGGCTCTCATTATTTATGTTGACGACATGGTAGTGACAGGCAATGATTCTGAAGAAATGCGTAAACTGAGAGACTATTTGTCAACTGAATTTGATATGAAGGATTTGGGAGGATTAAAATATTTTTTGGGCATTGAAGTTGTTCGTTCTGAGCAAGGCATATTTTTGTCCCAACGAAAGTATGTGCTTGACTTATTAACAGAAACTGGTATGCTTGGATGTCAGCCAATTGGATCTCCTATGGAACAAAATCATGGATTGGAAGAGTCTTCGAATCAAACTTCAATAGACAAATTACGATATCAAAGGTTAGTTGGGCGTTTAATCTATTTGTCTCATACGAGGCCAGATATTGCATATGCGGTCAGTGTTGTGAGTAGATTTATGCACAATCCTGGTAAACAACATATGGATGCAGTTATTAGAATTCTGAGATATTTAAAATCTGCACCGGGAAAAGGCTTACTCTTTTCTAAGAATGGGCATGCAGACGTATGGGGCTATACCGACTCAGATTGGGCAGGTAAAGGAGACCGAAGAAGATCAACCACTGGGTATTTAACTTTTGTTGGAGGAAATCTGGTTACTTGGAGAAGTAAAAAGCAAAAAGTTGTCTCATTGTCTAGTGCAGAAGCCGAATACAGAGCAATGGTGAAAGGTATTTGTGAGTTGTTATGGCTCAAACGGCTTATGGGGGAGCTGAGTTTGTCCATTAAAAGACCAATGAAATTGTATTGTGATAATCAGTCAGCAATTAAAATTGTTGAGAACCCAGTGCAACATGATCGGACTAAACATGTGGAAATTGATAGGAATTTCGTGTATGAAAAGCTAGAAGAAAAAATAATTGAAGTTCCGTATATGAAGACCGAAGATCAGTTGGCTGATGTGTTAACCAAGGGAGTGTCAAATTCAGTGTTTGCTGATTCACTTGTCAAGCTGGGCATGTACGATGTCTATGCACCACCTTGATGGGGAGTGTTGAATAGAGTCAAAGATTTACCCAAGATTTACTTTATTGATTGAAGACTTTATTGACAAACTCAATATTGATTGAAGACTTTCCTTAATTGAAGATTCGGCAATCAATATTGATTTGTCTAAGTTCATAATTGATGCCTCAATTGTTGACTTTGATAGTGACTTTGATAGAGATTGTAATTACGTAGATCATTGATTGTAAACCAATGTAATAGCTATATAGGTGTTTCCCACTTCAATAAAAGATATTGATTGCAAAATTAAGTTATATAGCACTGCATAAGACTATTTTTCCACATAGCATATAATTTATTTGTAGTGCATAAAATTGTTTCTTTACAGAGCATATAATTTATCACTAAGACAAGAATAAAAAGAAGAAGGAAAGAATAGAGTGGAGAGGGCGCTAGCTATCGAGGTTAAGGGTAATTTGATCAACAAAAAAGATTTTTTAAATAATGTCTTTAACGGAATAAATTTTATCTACTTATGAATTTTATGAGTTGAAAAAACTTGAACCTATTGAAATAAAAGTTTGATTTGAGAGATCTATTGCTAAATAACCCTTTAATTAATTTAATGAATTTACGTTTTAAAGGTGGGACAATATTCATTAGGTTGCAAAGCTCTATGCAAGTGAAGAATCACAAATAGTGTATTTGCTTGCTTTGATACGTAGGGAAAAAATAAACCTATGATTTGACGATTTTGTTACTCCTTTCATTCTTTTATGAATTAATTGCGTGTCTTCGTAATTGTCTAGAACAATTGTTTGGGGGTTCTTATATGTTTCTTATCGTTTTCGCAGGTTTGATATTTCTATGATTCGACGGCTTATCCCATCAAGATTTCGTGCTTTTACTCCAATTGTCGAAGATGAGTAGTACAACTTATTCCAGAAGCGTCGTCTAGGTAAGCTTGAATAAGGTTTTCAACCCTTATCTCTGTGATGAAATTTTCTCCTCCTCAGCTCCATACAGTATCATGCCATTTCTTTTTCCTTCAAAGACTCTTAGAATTAACTAGGCAGATTTTGATGAATCAATAGGAGATGGTTGCTACTTGGAATGTGAAAATGATGTGTTCAATAGACAAGGACCTTTCATGTGGCTCGCTAGGATGTCTTACTATTGGCATGGCTAGCCATGGTGCAATTGGAGTGGGCACCCAATAGGGGTCAAACCACCCCAAAGAGGGGTTCTCAAATGTCATGGCAGTTGAGATACACTTGGAAAAAGAATGAAAAACACAAGGAATTCTCCGAATCTCTGGTATCTCTTTCTCAAGAATACATTCTACTTCGTGGAAATCGAAGTATGTTTTTAGCATATGTCTTAGTCCAAGAATATTATGATCTTGGCCATGGAAATTCGTTTTCCATGATAATGTGCATGTGTTGTCATCATTCACTTACAAAATCGAACCCTTCTTTGAGAAAGACGACTGACATACTCAATTGATAAGTACAAAGGGAACAATTTATTTTTGTCGAAACATTGAAAAATTTTGGTGTTTGAATAAAAAAAATTTCCATTAAAAAAAAAGAAATATTGGAAAGTTAGAACTTTGACCTTCGTTATTAATCTTTTTTTGTAATACCTCTATTTTCAAGAACAACAGGCTATATCCGCAAGAATGAAACTTTTTGTTGATAGGTAAACTAATATATTTCTTGACGCAAATAAGGCTGGTTCTCTTAGGATTTTCTAAAGAACTGTCATATGTACCACAAATGTTTTTTCCCATTACATATTGTAGGTTGAGGAACTTCGTGGTTTCTTCTCATCAACTAATGGCTCAGTTCCTACTTATCTCGAGTACTATCCAGTAAAAAAATTCTCTAAACATTGTCTATTAAAAAAAATAAAAATTGGTGTTACATTCCTGTTATAAACTACCCGTGCTTTATGAGCACAAAATATTTTTTATGAAAATTATAAACACTGGACTTCAAAATTTTATAGGCATAGTTATTGTGTCTGTATGTTGTAAAATTATCAGTCAAGTACGGAAGGCTGGGAATGTAATAATAAATTGAGGGTTAAATTTTTTAATTTTTTTTATAGATATTTATTTTTTTGTGGAATGAATCCAACGATATATTTTTTTTCGAAGCAAAAATCATATCAACCATGAAAAATATGTAATAATTTTAGATCATTGGACAGAAACTCAAAACATTCGATATTTCGATAGCAATAAATTTGATTTTTATTTCACAAAAAAAAATATCATTAGTTTTGGTAGATTGAATACTATACATTTATGGTTTTTAAAAATAAAATAAAAAATTTTTGTGCTCCAAAGGAGCAACAATGGGGCCTCCTAATCCGCTCATAACGCGGACATTCAAGTAGTTTTTTTTATAATAATTGAATCACACCTCTATTAAATTTATTGATTAATATATGTCAGTTGACCTGTGCTTATTGAAAGGTCAATAGACACATTGTAACGTGTTATATTACAATTTAGTCTATCAGATTAAAAAAAAAAGGTCAGTCAAAAATTTATTGCAACTCTGACTCAGCAATCAATGGTTGAGCTGTTCTTTAATCAAAAGTCAGTAGTGAAATTGTCAGCGATCTTGAAGTTTCATGAGAAGTTTCTTTCTGTATAATTACGACTACTTTTCTTCATAGAATGGTCGTGAGGTATATTTATTTGATTCACATACCTCTCGAGATCATGAAGAGTCAAGTTCATTTTGTGATTCCAATTATCTTGCTACTATGGCTAACCAGAACATGGACAGCAATATCCGCATCGGTCGCAATGCCTGGATGCCAAGAGAGATGTGAACATGGTCTTAGTCCCTATCCATTCGGAATCGGATTTGGATTATGTTGGATTGTGTGAGGTTTGCCTAGGTTTATGGTTATTTGCATGTTATCTGTTAATCTAGTCAACTTAAGGATAATTTGTTTTGACTTTGTTCTTGTATTATTTTATATGTTGTTTCTGGTGGAACACGTGTGTATTATTCTAGGAGGTTCTATGTCTTTCGTATGTGGTAGTTGAAGTTCTGTGTATTAGTACTTGCATCAGACTTACGAAGTAGAAAGTTTGTTGTTGGAAGTATCTGGTTTTGTCTGTCCTGCTTAGATTATCTCTTTGATATTTGTTGTCCTGTGTTCTGTTAGATACAAGTCAAGCTAGAAGCTTGGTACTTGCTGTGTATCTGGAGTTCTACTGGTAGTGTTCTTCAGGTGTATTTCTTGTGTGTATGTCCAAGATCCATCCAGAAGCTGTAGTTGGTGATCTTGCTGTGTCTACAGATTCCGATTCCGAGGCAATTGTTCCATGGGTGAGGGATTTGAGGTTATATGTAACGCCTCATTTAATCCTCCAAAACCTTTCATAAGGATCATCAACATGGAACTTGTACATGTGTCAACAAAACGTACAGTATTTCAAGTCATGAGTCCAGTGATATCATCAAATTGTCACGACACATCATCATCATCATCATTAGGTTTCTCGGGGATTGTTGACCTTTCGAAGAGCCCGTTTGTGTTCTCCAGGGCGTACAATAGATTCACAGCTATAGGTTGTGACAACTTTGCCACCATTTCCGGCCAGTATGGTACAACAGTTGGTGGGTGCATGTCATTTTGTGACGCCACACCAAATGTTACTGGCTGCTATGGACTCAATTGTTGCCAAACTACGATTCGTCCTATTTTTTGAACATGTCGATGACTAACAGTAATTCCACCGGTGGATGCATGTCTGCATCTATGGTTGAGCAAGGTTGGTTTGATTATAAATTTATAGAATCTTATGAGGAGGTGAGCCAAATGGAGCATGTTCCTGCAGCGCTAGTGTGAGGGAGAAGCTTCGGATCTTGTCGTTTGAGGAAAAGTTATGATATCTTCTGTGACAGATTTAGTACGTGTTGGGGATCGCTTACTCATGATTCCTTGTGTGTATGCAGAATGGACAGATTGTCTGAAATTCCTCGATAATGTTTTGGTACTTTTATAGTAGTGTAGCAGTGACACATTTTTGTGGATAGACAGACGACTACGTTTGTGATTTTTATTGCAACAACAGTCCTGGAGTTGGAAGCCAGAATTGTACTTGTCCTGCAGGCTACGAAAATAGGTATGGAGACGGATGCTACCCCATTACAGAACCAGCGACAAAAAAGTTTCCTCTTGCTATACTAATAGGTAATCGAATCTTTCTTATTGCCTTCTTCTTTCGCATATACCCCTAGACACAAATATTGCAATTTCATTCTTATTTCAAGGTTTTCTATTTGGTCGCTATCTGCAAACCTAACCATTAATTTTCCGTTTATCAGGATATTTCGCAGGGTTTGGGATGGTATTTCTACTTATAGGTTCATGGTGGATGTACAAAGTAGTGAAAGGAAGACAGAATATAAAACTGAAGGAGAAGTACTTCAAAAGAAATGGTGGTTTATTGATGCAACAACAATTATCTTCAAGTGAAAGTAATATTGAAAAAGCCAAATTTTTTACTTCGAAAG
Source organism: Tripterygium wilfordii (assembly GCF_013401445.1). NCBI lineage: Eukaryota > Viridiplantae > Streptophyta > Magnoliopsida > Celastrales > Celastraceae > Tripterygium > Tripterygium wilfordii. Next base: position 5,475,866 of record NC_052232.1, on the reverse strand, counting down.
AGTTGGAAAAGGACATCGATAACTATAACGAGAACCGGATTCTTGGTCAAGGAGGGCAAGGAACAGTTTACAAAGGAATGTTAATAGATGGAAGAATTGTGGCGATTAAGAAGTCGAAAATACTAGACGAAGATAAACTCGAGCAATTCATCAATGAGGTAATTATTTTATCACAGATCAATCATGGAAATGTGGTTAAATTACTCGGATGTTGTTTGGAGACAGCGGTTCCGCTGCAAATTTACGAGTTCATCCCTAACAGAACACTATTCCAATTACTACATCACCAAACTGAGGAGGAGTTTCTTCTTACATGGGAAATGCGCTTGCAAATTGCTGTAGAAGTTGCAAGTGCATTATCTTACTTGCATTCATCAGCTTCGATTCCCATTCATCATCGCGACATCAAGTCTTCGAATATACTTCTGAACGATAAATATAGAGGCAAAGTTTCTGATTTTGGGACTTCAAGATCTGTAGCAGTTGATCAAACTCACTTGACAACTCGGGTATTGGGAACGTTTGGATACTTTGACCCGCAATATTTCCAATCGAGCCAGTTTATTGATAAGAGCGATGTTTATAGCTTTAGAGTAGTACTTGTTGAGCTCCTAACTGGAAAGAAACCGATCTCTTCCTCCCAATCTGACGACGAGAGAAGTTTAGCCACACATTTCTTGTTTTTAATGCATGAAAATCATTTGTTTGAAATCATTGATGCTCGAATAGAGAAGGAGACCAAGAAAGAGAGATGATGACAATGGCTAATCTTGCTAGAAGATGCCTGAACTTTAACGGAAAGAGAAGACCAACAATGAGAGAAGTAACCATTGAATTAGAAGGGATAAGGGGGTCACAAGGAGCTGCATTCTCTTATGTAATTGATCAAAGCTATGAAGAGGTTGACTATAGTGAAATGACTAGGCCTTGGGATACTGCTTCATCTTCTGATACTACTTTGAAAAGCAATTCAGTGAGATTGCTATAGATATGGGTTATGGTTGTTCCACAGAGAAGTCGGAGTATACTCCAATGGTGTCTAATACATTAATCCACCTTAAATAACAGGTTTTGTTGTTTCTGTCTCTACTCCAGGAATTAAGACTAATTTGGATGGATGGCATCAAAGACTAGGTCATCCCTCCTTCAAATTGTTTTCTGATATTATCCATCATGATTCTCTTCCATGTAATGAGAAGCTATCTACTGAACCTTTGCTATGTACTTCTTGCACCTTAAATAAAATGTGCCAACAACCATTTGGTCCATCTACAATTTCGAGCACTGCTCCACTGTATATTGTGTATAGAGATGTTTGGGGCCTTGCCCCAATCCAATCTATTGATGGTTTTAGATACTATGTTATTTTTGTATATCATTATACTCGCTACACATGACTCTTTCCTTTATTCAAGTCTGAAGTTTTTGATGTCTTTTTACAGTTTCAGAAGTTGGAGAAAACACAGTTTCTGTTGCAACATAGTACTCTCTCTCCACCGATAATAGTGGAGAATTTGAGAAATTACAAGCATATCTCAGTCAAGAAGGAATCAACTGGTTCACATATCCTCCCTATACCCCGTAGCACATAGCTCTTGCTGAACTTGCACAAGCATCTCATAGAGACTACTCGCAGCTTACTTCACTCCGCTAACCTTGCCTTTTCCTTCTGGAGTTTTGCATTTCAAATAGCTGCATATTTGATCAATCGTTTCCCCATTTCCACCAGCTCCTTTATCGCCCCCTTTCAGCGTTTATTTAGCCAACCTCCGAATTACTTGAAGCTTAGAATTTTTGGTTGCCAATGTTATCCTTGACTTAGGCCCTATACCACCCATAAATTTCAACCAAGATAAACTCTCTACTTACACTACAAGAAAAATGGGAATAGATGATAGAGCATTTATGATAAAAATCGTTGTATCACAAAACAATGACAGATTTGTGATAGAAAAATGGTCTGTCAGACCATTAATGATAGATTTGTGATAGAACTTTTGTATATCGTGAATAGAAGATAGTCTTGTGATAGACGTATGATATAATTTTTGTTTATCAATAAAATATGATACATTTGATATAGAAATTATATCTATCACAATTTTTTTGATATAATTTTAATATTAACCATATTTTGACCCAAATTTTAATTAATATTTTATTAGACAAAATAAACCAAACTCTGCGTTTTGTTAGACAAAATAAGCCATATATTCATAATATTTTATTAAAAACAAAGCAAACGGTGCGTTTTGCTAACCTAATACAACTGTTGCCTGTCTAGTGTTTCTAAGTATTTGCTCAACTCTCTCGCGATTCACTCTCACAACTCGCAAGTCCTAAATTGGAAATCGAAGTCACGATTCACTCTCAACTCTCAAGACCGGCCTGAAATCCGACACCATCGACATCGTTGACACCATCGACGCCATCGAAGTAGCGACCCTCTATGCATCTCCGCATCTATTTGAAGATCGAAGCCACTGAAATTGGAAACCATCGATGGGCGACCCTCTACTCACCCGTGACAAATCTTTCATTCCTAACTCAGGTACGTGCATCCTCTTCTTTCCTTTTACTCCACTGTGCATTTTGCTTTTATTTATGATTTTTGTTGTGGGTTTTCTTCGATTCCAGATAATCCAAGCCGAGTGGACACCATTGACATAAAAGAGCCCTAGCCTCCATTGTAGACCGTTGACACCCCATAGAAGCCTTCAAGCCATATACGAACCAGCCAAGTGATTATCTTATCATTTTGTAACTGCTTATTGCCTTTTGTGTTATAAATTTACTTGCCTTTTCTCTGGTTAATTTTGAAAATATTTGATGTGGTATTTGGGCTATCCAAAAAAAGATAAAGTTTAAGGTAATAGTGGGTATCTGAATGATGTTAGGAAGGTAGTCAATTGCTTGCTCTGTTGGTTGTGTGTTTTTTTTTTCTTCTGTGAAACTGAGCTTTTGTTGGGTGGCCAAGGTCTTGATGTGACTCAAATTTTGGTTTTCTTGTTAAAGTTACTGTTATTGTCAAAAGATGTTACTCAAAATTGAATACCTTTGATCCTGCTGCCAACCCAAGAAAAAGTCCAAGACTCAATCCCAACTTGCGAACAGACGCTGCAGATGAGAAGGGAAAAAGGGGGATTGGAAGTACCAAAAAGCAACTGTTTCAGGAGAAAGTTTCATTACCTAATAGTGATGATCCAATGGCAAGGGATGAAAGATTGAAAAAGCTGGAAAGCAAGAAAGTAGTAGTGCAGCATGTACGAAACACTAGGCAGGCTTCGACGGGGCACCAGAATAATCATCCAATGCTGCAATTGTTTGCCAAGTTGTGTGAGACACACTTGCCTAAAGATGTCTGGATTCCATATCTTGTGCCAGAGGGTGTATTTGAGGCAAAAGAGATTAAAGCTCATATTGGGATGATGGAGTGCAAAGCATTGCTGATGATGCAACCATTAGGAGTCAACATTATTGAACTATACATTGCGTAAGACATTTTCATTTTCCTTTACACTTAATTGTTTTATATGATGTTGGGATACCCGTCTAAGTATGATGTTTGTGCCAACTGTTTCAGGTTGTTGTATGACTCTCTTCTCCCAAATAGGAACGGAATGACACAATTTGGATTCATATGTCCGGGCACGGTTTCACCACCTGGTGGTGTTCCAGAAGCCACTCGTAATAGCAGAATAGAGCGTTTGTGTTGGCGTCTGAAAAAGGCCAGTTCTTATTTATGCCATACAATCTCAGGTCTGAATTCAGTGTTCTTATTTCAATTTTCATTCAGTTTAGCATGTCTTTCATAACTGATGATTTATAACATAACTGTTGGTTTCTCTATTACTTGCTTACTTTCTTCTTCTTCATTTTTTCTATTTTAGTTTCCATTGGATTTTACTTGTGATTGATGTGTGAAAAAAGAAGTGTTTTATTTGGATCCTATGGGACAAGATAATCTTGATCATGATTTGGAATATATGATTAAAGCGTATGTATTCTTTCTATTTGATTGCATTCTTATTTTCGGTTTGTTTCATTATATTTCAGATACTTAACTACATGTACTTTAATATGCATATAGCTCCATGACAATGTACATAGCCGAGGTTAGTAAGAAAAGATGGAATTACAATGCTAAGATGAGATTTGTGAAGGCAAAACAAATTACCTTAAGTAAATATTGTGTGCCTATTACTTTAAGCTAAAGCATGTTATATTTCTAGCTATCATTTTCTTGTCTAACTATGAATAGATACCCACACAACCAAGAAATATCGAATGCGACTATTATGTGATGCGATACATAAAGGACATAATAGCAGACATTAGTTTGCTAACGAATGATGTAAGTTATTGATGAATGATGAATAAGATTTCATACGTTTGGTTTATACCATGTATAGCATTGTTTTATAACTTTGATAGCTTTTATGTTGTGCCTATCAGTTCAACGGAAAGACGGTGTACACTCAGGCTGAAATCGATGAGGTTCGTTTGGAGTGGGCTAATCATTGTTCCGAAATCATCAACGCATCACCAAAACGGTTAGTACAAATTTCGATACCATACATAGATGACTTGTTTAGCAAAACCTTGAGCTGCTGGTGGATTCTTGTTTGAGATAAACCTTGCTTCATTGATGTATTTAGATTATTAGACTATATATCTGAATTGAGATCACCCTTTAAAACATGCAAATGCTCTAGTTGGGTAACTAAAGTTCTTTCCTCTGTGCAGTGTTTGAGGACCTTTATGGGAATGGGAGGAACTGCTGCATTTCCTTGACTAGTAATGGTTTTCTTCTTTTTTTTTGTTTGTGAAAACTAATAAACTTTGATAGGTTGCTGGAAATTGTGTCTTGTTTGATAGGTTGTTGCGAATTCTCTCTTGTTTAGCATGCATGGAATTGTTTTGACTTAAAGTACTTGAGATATAAAGTTTCGGAGCATGTTATGTAATATCAATTTATATATATATAACTAAGGATCCACAAGGCTTCTCCTTAATTCAAGGTGCCACGTGGACGTCTTTACAAAAAAGTCTACATAGACAAAATAAAATTTTAAAATATATTAGAAAACTTTAAGAACCACAACCACACACATAAATATATTGCAAAACTTTAATACCCACAACTACATTCATACACTTTAGGACCCACAACCACACTCATACAGTTAATAGTATTCAAATAATTTTAAAATTATATTGAATTGTATGGGAATTTAATGTTTCATAGGAGTGGTTTGATGTTGTTTTGGTTTCTCAAAGGTCATGTATTGCTAATTATGAGAGTCTTTTGATATTACTCAATTAATGAAATTCATTTGTAGTATTTAGTTTGAAAATATTTTGTGTGTTTTTGGCATTGATTACCATCATTTTGTGGGAATTTTTGTGTGTTTTTTATGTATTTTGTGTGTTTTTGTAGTATTTAGTTGATGTATTGTGTATGTTTAGAGTTTGGTCAGGTTTAGTAGTCTGTTTGGATTGCAACATACACAACATGAGAGGCTTTTTTCATGCTATATTGTTCTAATGTGTAAGTAAATTCAGCCCATTTGGTATTGGAACATGTAAGTGGTGATAGGAAAGCACGGTAGAATTCAATGAGTTGTTGAAGGTCAAAGTGATTATAGGCACAAATCTACCAGTCATACATAACATTTCAAAAATATAAATTAAAAAATCTTATTCTAAAAATATTAAGAATTTTATTCCAAAAATATCATTTCAAAAATACTACTTATGCTACATTGTACTTCTCGATATTAAATGTCACTTTGTAGAGATTGTTGTACTAACCATACAATATTGTCTCATAAATATGTCTTTGGTGACCTATAACACTTTGTAAATACTAGCGACGCAAATAAAAATTGATAAACTCTTAGCATACTTATTCCTTATGCATCAAATTTCTTACACCCTATTAGAAAAAATTTTTCTTCGCAAATTAAAAAAGTATTGTACATATTTTATTTTCATCTCACAATCATCTCTATTTTCTACAATTAAAGCTCTACTGCTCTTCATGTTAACAAAGTATCGAAAAACTTCCACACATCTCTATTTTCCAATCAAAATAAGTGCCGCGCGAAACGCGGGCATGCAACTAGTTATGTAGTATATTATAATGCTTTTGGATTCAATTTTATATCCAATTTAATTTTAATTTCATATATCAAATCTGTAAATGAATTTTAAATACATGAATAAATAAATAAAATTTAAAAATTAGTATTTATTTTAAACTAATTTTTTAATCTCGTGACAGAAAAAACCAATCACAAAAATACCGAATTGAAAATTTTGGCGCCAAAATCAACTAATTTTGGCACCAAAATTAAATGAAATTTTTTTAAAAAATATTTCATTTTTCCCCCATAAAATCAAACTTAAAAAGTCAATACCCGCAAAAAAATCAACTCCCACCAAAATATTAACCGAAATTAATTAAAAAATTAATTTCTTGGTGTGATAGATTTATGATTATTAAATTATATCATTAATGCATGATAGAGTTTTTTTTCTGTCATAAAAGGATGACAGTGACCTACATGATAGAAATGAACTTTGTCATACACCCCCTTTTATGATAGTATTTTTCTATCATCTAAGACCCTTTTTCTTGTAGTGTTATTTGTTGGATACTCCACTATGCAAAGCTACTATAAATGTTTTGATCCTCTTACTAACTAAATCTATTTGTCCAGGCATGTTACCTTTCATGAAAATAAACATTCGAATAACTTGAAACCTAGAGTTTTTGGTTGCCAATGACATCTGTCGATGTGATTTTTTGCACGACTGACACGTCAACTCCCAGACCTGAAGAATGACATGGATGGTGAACTTCTGCACCTGTAAAACAAGAATCGACAACCCTTCGTGGCCCGAGGGCACTCCGATGCTCAAGTCAGAAATCTTTTCATGGAGAGAAATCAAGGAAGTCAAGTAGAGAGTCTTTTGTGCGTACCTCATTCACTGCCCTAATACTCCTTTTATAGTTGGTGTGGAGTGTGAATGTTAGGATTTTCTTATCCCATCTAACTTTTGAAATTCAAATTGTGATATGACGATTCATCTTGATCTCTTCTTTTGAATTCGAGTCTTCCTGAGCTGATGCGAGATAGTTTTCTATGAGGTCTTCCATCCTCTCCTTGCCAGCTGTCTTGCTGACTAGGCTTGTGATTTTTATGCATTGACAAATGCCCCCAGCCTATATATTATATTTTCCTTTCTTAGAAAAGGTGGGTGAAGGCTTGAAGTTATTCTTGTTTTGGATCTACCAAGCTCAGCCGAAACTCTGTCTTCTTTAGATTCTTGCATCTTTAATTAAATTCATCATTCGTCATTATTCTCCTCTTTCTTCTTTGACTTGTTCTTATAGAAAAAGATACTCTTTTCTTTTTCTTCTATATTATTTATTTATTTATCATCGCTATTTTTTTAATTTTTTATCACATTTTGCTACCCCGCGTGGTCGGCAGTTGACCACACTGGGTGCTGTCCAGCGTGGTCCGTAGCAGACCATGCTGGGTGCTATCCACAGTCGTCTGCTGCTGACCATGCTGCGTTACTGTCTAGCATGGTTAGCTGTGTGGTAGCGTGGTCAACAGCAGACCACGCTGAAGTGGGGACTTCAATTTTTTTTAAATACAAATATATATATACTTTCTTATATTATGTATTTGTATTGTTACCTCTTTAATGTTGGATCTTTGACTTTGTGTCTTCATCAAAAATAAAATTCGAAGTGTCTTGTTGCCCCCGACTTAGATATTCTTTCGAGAAGCCTTCTTTGACGTGTTGTGTAAGTATTAAAGATTTTTCTTCTATTCTCTTGTTCCAATATTTGGTGTCTTTGGTTTCAGTGACACCTCTTATGAAAGGTCATGTGAAATAGTCTCCAACTTTTGCGATGCCTCTTCGGTGAGGTAGGTAGGTATTTAGTGATGCCTCTTTGGCATCATAGGTGGTCTCTTCTCATTGCTCTCATGACGTGGTATTCCAATGGTGGTTTACCGACGTGGTCTTTCTCCTCTTTTTTACTATCGTGGTATTCTTGGCTAAACCTCTTCAACTATATGTCTCAAGCTTCATGCCTCTTGGGCTTGGGCTCTTAGGTTATGTCTTTCTTTGTGATTAGGCTTTCCCTCATTAGCTAGGCTTTTCTTGCTTGGTAGTTTGACGCAAGGTTAGACCTCAACTTTTCTAATGATTATTTGGGCAATTTTTTTTCCGAGATTCCTTCCCTATTCCTCTTTGACAAGCTTACTCGAGGTTGAACCTCAACTTGAAAGGATGCAACTTGGCAATTTCTTACGAGGTAAAAATCTATCGTGGTAATGCCTCTTTAGCAAATCATTCTCATGCGAGAGGTAAGACCTTATCGTGGTGTGTCTCCTTGGCATATTTCTCATGCGAGGTAAAACCTCGTCGTGGTGTGCCTCTTTGGCAGATCATCCTTATAAGAGGTAAGACTTCGTGGTGATGCCTCTTTGGCAGATTTTATATGAGGATGGACCTCAGCATTCTCAGAGCTTTTGTTGTATATAGCATCCCTGTAACTTTTTATTGGGCAAATAACACCTTATTTCAATTTTTTGAGATTTAGCATCATGCTACTATTCTTAACAGCGGCAACCTTTTCTTTTTAACGACGCCGCTATTAAGAACAATTGCTATCCTCCTCAATCCTCAATCACAGTCGAAAAAACATGCAATTATGTTCTTATTTCCTGCTCGATGAAGGTCAAAACTCTATCCGGGAATATCAATATCATATGTCTTCGCTCCTGACTCGTGATTCACTATGCATCTGAGATGAATGAGAGTAATTCTTTGCGGCATTTTCTTTGCTCAATGCCTATTATGTTATTTCTGTGGCATTTGTCAGCTATGTTGGTTCAATGACACTTGCAAATCGTTTGCCCTTTCCCTTGATTGACTGGAGCTCTTCCATCATGATCCTGAGTTCGTCCTGTGCTAGCTGCAGTTCCTCTTACTTACGAAGTACTGCTTCCTCAATTTCTTCTACAAGAGAAATCCTACCTCCATCTATCTCTTGATAGCTTCTTTTCCTCTCTCCAACCTTCTCAGGTGGAGACATATCCTCAAGCCTTGGCTCTCTCTTTGGGGTCCCTATGTTGCAGTGTGGAGATTCACCAGATTATCGATGTGATTTTTTACAAGACTGATGTATGGGCCAAAAACCGTTGACCCAAAATATTTGAACATAAGTAAAAAGGCCTGATGAGGCCCTTGGTGGGGTCAACTCGAATGTTCATCTGAATGTATGATTGGTCCAAGCCCAAGCAAACGCCCAAAGTCTGTGGTCAGAATGGGTGCAAGACCAGGCATTCTAAGCCCAAGGCTTTAGAGTACAAACGAGTCCCATACTGGGCCGTAGGCCCAATTATGGCCCAACGAAGAAGCCTGTCCGTACGGTCGTCACATGCTGACCACATGACTTGCAACACTATAAATAGAGGAGGACCCCTCCTCATTTACTCTCTCTGAACTACCTAGTATCTCTCTCTCTCTCTAAAAGCCTTTCACTTCTCTCACTTAAATATCTCCCACCGTTGATTGACTTGACCGTCGGAGCTTGTTCGGCCGACACCACACCGGTGTCCAAGCTTGACGGTCTACCTTCTTTTGATCTTGCAAGGTTGTCATATGCCTCAATCGATGATAACAAATTGAATGTAGATTTTAGGATCTATAACTGACACATCAACTCCCAGTCCTGAAGAATGAAGTGAATGGTGAACTTCCGCACTTGCAAAACAAGAACCGGCGGCCCTTCATGGCCCGGGGGTACTCCGACACCCAAGTCAAAAATCTCTTCACAGAGAGAAATCGAGGAGGTCAAGTAGAGAGTTTTTTGTGTTTACCTTATTCACTGCTCTAGTACTTCTTTTATAGTTGGTGTGGAGTGTGGTTGTAAGGATTTTCTTATCCAATCTAGCTTTTGAAATTCGAATTGTGATACGACGATTCATCTTGATCTCTTCTTTTGAATTCGAGTCTTCCTGAGCTGAAGCGAGGTAGTTTTCTATGAAGTCTTCCCTCCTCTACCTGCCAACTGTCTTGCTGACTAGGCTTGTGATTTTTATCTATCCACATTATCCTTGGCTTAGGTCCTATACCATCCATAAACTTCAACCAAGAGCAACTCTCTACTTATTTGTTGGATAATCCACTACGCAAATCTACTATAAACATTTTGATCCTCTTACTAAGGCATGTTACCTTTCATGAAAATCAATTACCATCCAATCATCCACTTGTTGATTCTCCATCCTCTAACCCCCACTGTACAAACTTTAAGTCCTACATTACTAGCCTCTCTAGTTTTTTTGTCTCCCAATACCACCTCTCCAACTTCCATTGTCCTAAATACTCAATCTACTATTTATCCTACTTTATCTATAGAAGCTGATCCCACTCTTGTTCTCCCCTCCACATCCACGTTACGTAACACCACGGTACCTCCTATAGTGGCCTCTTTACCATCCATTTTAGCTTCTTCCTCCTTTCGCATCATTACTTAATATATGAACAACATATTTAAATCTAAAAAACTCAACCATACCACTCTCCATCCTCTTCCCATGTCTCCTGAACCTCTAACTGTCAGAGCTACCCTTGCACATTCCTTGGGAAAAGATGCCATGCAACATGAATATAATGCTCTCATACAGCATAAAACCTAGACTCTAGTTCCTCCCTCAAATGCATACAAGTATATTGGTTCCAAATGGATCTTTCGCCTCAAATATCATCCAGATGGCTCTATAACTCGATACAAAGCCCGTCAACTGGCTCAAGGCTATTGTAACACCCCAAAACCTTCACCAGGGGTAATTGTACGACACGGTAACTATTCACACATTCCCAATTACCTCGGGTCCGTGCAGATAGCGTACCATAAGCCCTAATTATCGGAATACCATTGTCTAACTTCAATACATCAAAGTGTTTTATATTACAAACATATTCCATAATTTTAACATAGTCAAATACACACACTTACATTCTTGAGACATTATTCCTTGCATATATTTACATAGCTCTAGATCTATTACACTACCTCGATCTTTATTTAGCTTGGTTCTTCCCAACTTAGCTCCCGTTAATCTACATGTATGGAAAACATGTAGGAGGGTTAGCCAAGCGAAACGTAAACCAATCAAAGGCAAATTCATATATCTATCAAAAATCATTAAAGCAATCTTTTTCAACTATCAAAATTTGTACATAGTGTAACAAAATCACCACACGGATTTCAAATTTCTTTTAAAGACAATAATTATAAATTCATAGGATTTCTATTTCAAAACAAATCATCCCTGACTAACATTCCAAAGTTTATATCCAATCGTTGGATTCCAATATCCCCACTTTACGGTTTTCCCCAGATTCGTCAATCTGGTTAGTATATGGAGTATCCACCAATATATTTTCCCGTCGGAAAGATTGTGGGAAAATAGTTCAGGGGTGTGGGAGTATAATCGCTCCAACCACACCTCCCTAGTCGCATCACGGGACTAGCTGCAAATCCACAACCGGGTCAAGGTTGGGGTGGCCATGTGCATAGAGATGCAAATATCCGTCAATTTCCAAGTAACAAGGAATGCAGTACAGGGAATTTGAAATCACCTCTCCACAAGTATCAATTGTATTTAGCAGAAAATTTAATAATGTTCGAAATCTCAGCAAAGCTTAGCAAGACAACTCCATCTCTTTAAAACAATTAGAGAACGTTTATATGGTATTGTCACATCATAAAATCATCATTTAAATCCTCAAACCATGAAATCATTATTCCCAATATAATCAATTTCAAACTCCGTGTTACTGAGCATATGCAGTGTTGTCTTTAAAAGCAATATTCAAAACCACTCCCACAAATCACAATTTGGCAAAATGCTTGAACAATTAAAACCTTGCATTTCTCACATAAAACATGTCAAACAACTTGCATATATAACAAATGTTTTTCTCAAATAAAAACATCTCAAATATCTTGCTAGTCACATTAAAACACTTTGAATGTAATAGCGGTGACAACCCTCACCTTTGTCAACAATTCAAGTTTGAGTGGGGCCTTTCCCTTTTCTTTAATCGTAAACAAGGCTTGGCCCAACGTCATCAATTCCTAGTCAAATCATTTACTTTTACTTCAATAAGTACACAAGCTTAATGGACATATTAAGTATATTGTTACTGTATGACCTGAGCTTATTAAGCTTTAAAATTTCGTCCCGAGTGACCGTATATTCCCAGTTTTGGAAACATAAATTTCGCCTAACTTGACTGTATCATGCACTTAAACACAATCTGATTATACTCGGTTTACCACACATTTATATATCAAATAGATAGAGTTGTGTTAGTCAACATTTTTATATACTAAAAGTATATCATTCATCATATATATATATATTTCCTATTCTTGTTTATGCAGGTTCTTGGTGTTGGATCAAAGGTCCTACATTTTAATTTTGATGATTCAATATTATTGTGCTATTTGATTACATGCACTATGTAATGAATTTAAGATTGAATTTGAAATTGGTTTTTATTGATAAGGTTTAAACCTACTTGTGAACTCACTGATCATTTTTATATCAAATGAATTCGGATTAATCTGAAATTTGGTAGAGACATTATTTACATCATAATAAACATTTTTCATGAAGACATGACTAAGAAATGTTGACTTCTTCTTACTCAAAATCGTTACCCAAATATCTGTTTGAAATTGCTACGAAATTTATTATTCAATTGATTTATGTGACTTATTATATGACTATATGATATTTATTTGAGCTGGAAACTTACATACACATTAGCCTATCTATGCAAAGATATTTGGAGAGAGAGTTGGCTGGGATTTGATTTCAAATAAAGAAAGACTTACCATATTTGATTGAAGCCATTAAGCCATGAATTATGGAGAAGGAAATCAAATAAAGGAGTTCTCTTTTTGACTTACCAAAATCACAATAAATTGAGAAGATCTTGCAGCTGATTCTTCTATGAATAAAGAAGGGGCAAATTCAAGGATGTTTTCAAAATTGGAGGGAAGACTTTGACATTTGAAGTTGATTATATTACAAGTGCAAAATTCAAAGCTGAATACATAGTTTGACGTGTCAAATTAATGCGTCTAATTGAGAGAAAATCATGGAGCTTTTTATACAAGTCAAAAGAAGTTGGTTCTATCACATGTTCTGAAGACTTTTACAAGGCAAAATCTCATAATTGAAAGAGAAGAATCAAGACATTATTGCTGACTTTATGGATGATTATCTCAAGAGCTAAAATCGTGGGAACATGATTTTTCTTGGCCTATATAAGCAGCTCCTTAGCACAAGAGAAAACACACAAGAAAGAGTTAGAATTATCAAAGCTACTTGCTCTCAATTTCTCACCCAAACTCATATAATATTCTTCTATCTTACTTCACCGTTTGCTTAGTGCAAACACAGGTGTGAAGAACTAAATCTTCATTGTTCATCTTCACCGATTGCTATTGCAATTCCAGGTGTGAAGAATCTTCTCTTCTTGTGAGCTCTTCTAAACTCAAATCCGATTTTCTATTCGTGAGCCTCACTTTAAAATCTCTTGAGAGTTCCTCCTAGTTTGTTGAGTGCAAACACTGAGTGAGTGAATCATTGAGCCTATCTTTGTAAAACCCAAACCGGGTACTATATTTGTGAGATTTTGGAAGAGTTAGGGTAATTTTGAAACCCTTGTGTAAGAGTTTTGTGGAGCTCTTGAAAAGCCACACCTTAGTGGAGGTTTGAAAATCCTAGGTGGTGAACCTAGGTAGTAGACGTAGGAGAAGGGTCTCCGAACTACTATAAATTACTTGTGTGTTCTTTACTTGCTTTACTTTTACAGCTTTCATTAACTCTTCTAATTTAACATAACTTGTTTTATTTTATTTACTTTACATTATTGTTTATTCTGTTCATATGGCTATTGTTCTGTAAAATTGCAATTTAAGTACTTTCTAGTGCTTATCTTGTTAAAAGCTTTGCTTCAATTAGTTCCTATTGTGCAATTTATTCATATTGCTCATATAGGTCCATTTGTGTGCAACTATACTTTGCCATTAATTAAATTCATAGGATTTTGCATCTAGACACATTATATACTTAAGTTACAAGTTTGCTTGGGAATAAATTAGGGAAATTGTATTAGTAAGACTCACTTTGTGTGCTTGGTGTGGTGCTTGATTTGTGAAATTGATATAAGGGGGTTCCTATTCGGAATTTGGGGACACAATTCACCCCCCCTCTTGTGTAACCTAGGTCCATCAATTGGTATCGAAGCAAGGTTTGGCTAGACATTAGGATTAACACCCTACTAGCTTAGATGGCTTACACATCATCTCATGGTGAGACTGAGGGTCTTTCAATGAACCGTCCTCCATTCTTCAATGGTAAAGACTACGGATTTTGGAAAACTAGGATGAGAATTTTTTTGACATCACTAGATCTTGACTTATGGGATGTAATTGAAAATGGTCCACATTGTCCTATGAAAAAGGAAGGTGAAAATTTAGTAAAGAAGGATAGGAGTGAATGGACTAGTGATGAGAAAAAGCTAGTGTGTCTTAATGCTAAGGCTATAAATGTTCTTCATTGTGCTATGTCTAGATCTGAGTTCAATCATATATCAACTTGTAAAGATGCTCAAGAAATTTGGAATATGCTTGAGTTAAAACATGAAGGTACAAGTCAGGTTAAAGATTCAAAAATAAATATGCTTGTACATCAATTCGAAATGTTCAAAATGAAGAATGATGAACCTGTTTGTGATATGTTTGCACGTTTAACTTCTATCTGCAATGATCTTGAGTCTCTGGGAAAAGTTTTTACAAATGCAAAGAAAGTGCAAAAGGTTCTAAGAAGTTTGCCTAAAACTTGGAGGGATAAAGTCACAGCCATACAAGAAGCTAAGGATCTCCGAACCTTGAAGATGGAAGAGCTCATTGGCTCTCTTATGACACATGAATTGGATATGATGAGTCGTGAGGATGAAGAGGAGCTGCCAAAGAAGAAAGGAATAGCTCTAAAAGTGGATGATAAGGATAGCTCAAATGATGAAGAGGAGGCAGCCTTACTAGCAAAGCATTTTCGTAAATTCATGAAGTTCAAGAAGCAAGGTGGCTTCAAGAGTAAGGCACATGGAAAAGGTAGGAATAAAGAAGATCCTACATGCTTCAAGTGTGGCAAACTAGGACATATGATAGCTAATTGTCCGAAGGCCTCCAAGACCGGATTCAAGGGTAAGGCAAAGGTGGAGAAGAAAGCTTTCAAGGCCACTTGGGACGAGTCTTCGGATGAGTCTTCAAGTGATGAAGAAGAGGAGATCAAGGCAAATTTGTGCTTGGTTGCAAAAGAAGTAAAAAACTCATCTCCCACAGATGAGTTGGTAAGTGATTTAGAAAACCCTTCTAATGATGAATTATCCAATGCTTTTGATGAATTGTATGTGCAACATGAAAATTTACTTCTTAAATATAAATTGATTAAGAAAGAAAATTCTAGATTAAAGAAATTGGAATATGCTCATACACATGAAATTGAAGCACTATGTGCTAAGGTTATTGAGTTAGAGAAGGAGAACGAAGTGCTTGAGAAACACAAGTGTGTTGAGTCCCATGTTGACTCTTACACAAATTTAGAGCTTAAAAAGTTGTATGAGTTTGATGATTTACAAGCTAGATTGCATGACTTAGAATCTGAATTGAAATCTTGGGATGAACATGAAAGTGTTATGTTATCAAATGCTTCTTCCTTGCAAAATGAACTTGATGAATTAAGGGAGAAGAACAAAATGCTAGAATTACAATTTTCTAAATTCAACATGAGTTCTGAAAAATTAAATATGCTTTTATCATCTCAAAGACATTATTTGGATAGGAGTGGAATTGGATATGATCCAATGAAACTCAAGGAAAGTTTGAATGCAGGTTTTAGTGGCACAAGTAAAATGGGTAGTACTTCAAGAGTAGCTGCCCATATGCCTAGGAACAATGGTGCTAGAATTTCACATTCAAAGCCTAGAAGAGTGCACTTGAGAAAATTTTGGGTGCCTAAGGGCATAAATGATGTAGATATGCATGCTTATATCAAAAATGTTTATAATGTAAATGTACTTGTCAATGTGAAAACTAACCCTAAAGGATCCAAGATTTGGATACCTAAGATTGTTTGAATCTAATTTGACAGGTGTGTCTTAAATCTAAGTCCAAGACATGGTACTTGGATAGTGGGTGTTCAAGGCACATGACTGGAGATACAACACTTTTCACATCATTTATTGAGAAGAAAAACGGAGGTAATGTCACTTTCGGGGACAACTCCAAGAGTAAGATCCTAGGAATAGGATCCGTAGGTAACAACTGCTTCTCAATTGATAATGTGTTGTATGTTGATGGTCTATCATTTAACTTGATAAGCATAAGTCAATTGGTAGATAAGGGTTACGTTGTGAAATTCAAAGGAAACAAATGTTTGATTAAAAATAATTGGAAAGAACTTGTGATTGTTGGTTATAGAAGTGGGAATGTATATGTGCTTGATCTTGACTCCTTGTGTAGTGAAAATATACCATGTTTACTTGCATCAAATGAAAGTGCTATGATTTGGCATAGAAGGTTAGGACATATTGGTATTTCTACATTACAAAAATTGTGTGCAAATAATTTGGTTAGAGGTTTACCTAAGTTGAAATTTCATAAAAATCATGTGTGTGATGCATGCATTAGAGGTAAACAAGTTAAAGAGTCCTTTAAATCAAAACATGTTGTTAGTACATCTAGGCCACTTCAATTGTTGCATTTAGACTTATTCGGACCAAGTAGAGTTAAAAGCTTAGGTGGAAAATGCTATGCATTTGTGATAGTTGATGACTTTACTAGATTCACTTGGTGTGTGTTTCTTACTCATAAGAATGAGGCGGTACATGCTTTTGAAAATCTTATAAAAAGGTTGCAAAATGAACATGATTTGCGTGTAGTAAAAATTAGAAGTGATCATGGGGGTGAGTTTGAAAATTATGGATTTAATGTGCTATGTGATTCATTAGGCATTTCTCATATTTTAGTGCACCAAGAACACCCCAACAAAATGGGGTTGTAGAGAGAAAAAATAGGACATTGCAAGAATTAGGAAGAACCATGTTAATTGAGTACGACTTGCCAAAATCTTTTTGGGCCGAGGCTATAAACAATGCTTGTTATATTTCAAATAGATTGACCATCAGAAAAATATTGAATAAGACCCCCTATGAACTTTTGTATGGTAAAAAGCTCATGGTAGATTATTTTAGAGTGTTTGGATCAAAATGTTACATATTAAACACCAAAGATAATCTAGATAAATTTGATGCTAAAAGTGATGTAGGAATCTTTCTTGGCTATTCAACACACTCTAGAGCATATAGGGTATTTAATTCTACATCTAAACGTGTTGAAGAAAGTATACATGTAAAATTCGATGATATAAATTCACTTGATTCTAATGTGCATGAGAAAGATAGGGAAACAGGTTTGGAAGGACTTGAGCTCCCTCAATCATTCTTAGAAGTTACTCAAGAAATACCTCAAGAGGAAAAGACCACGGATCAAAAGGGAATAATAAACAAAGAAGCATCTCCAACTATACAAAAAGATGTCCCAAGAGATGCTAGTGATGAACAACTCATGCATGATGAAGATGATGTCCATAATGATCAAGAAGATCTGAGTTTTCAAAGATACAAGGTCATGCGTTCGCATCCTAAAGAATTAATAATTGGTGACTTGTATGACGGAAGACAACCAAGAGCCAAGAAAGGGTCTCAACGGTCAATTTCTAATCCTTTTAACTCATTTGCTATGTTATCTTTAATTGAGCCTAAATTTGTGAAAGATGCTTTGTGTGATGATAATTGGGTGATTGCAATGCAAGATGAGTTAAACCAATTTGAAAGAAGTAAGGTTTGAAATCTTGTTCCAAAACCTAAAAATCATTTCATCATAGGCACTAAATGGGTGTTTAGGAATAAGATGGATGAGAATGGTAATGTAACTAGAAATAAAGCTAGGCTAGTTGCCCAAGGATATAGTCAAGAAGAGGGCATAGACTATGATGAAACCTTTGCACCGGTTGCAAGGTTAGAAGCCATTCGGTTACTCTTAGCTTTTGCATGCTTTAGGGGTTTCAAACTTTATCAAATGGATGTCAAAAGTGCTTTTTTAAATGGTGTAATTAAAGAAGAGGTATATGTAAAACAACCCCCTGATTTTGAAAATTCAAAGTACCCAAATCATGTTTACAAACTTGAAAAAGCACTTTATGGTTTAAAACAAGCTCCTAGAGCTTGGTATGAAAGGTTATCAAAATTTTTGCTTGAAAATAATTTTTCATGTGGATCAATAGATAATACTTTGTTTGTGAAATATAGAGGTAATGATATTTTGATTGTGCAAGTGTATGTTGATGATATTGTATTCGGTTCTACACTTGAATCCATGTGTAATGAATTTGCAAAGTGCATGCATTCTGAATTTGAAATGAGCATGATGGGTGAATTAAATTATTTTCTTGGTTTACAAATTAAACAAACTTCCCATGGCATTCATATTAATCAAGAAAAATATACTCATGATTTGCTTAAAAGATTTGGAATGGATTCATCTAAAAGTTGTGCCACACCTATGTCTGTGGGAAACAAGTTAGAATCCGATCTTGATGGCAATGAAGTAGATCAAAAATTGTATAGATCAATGATAGGTTCACTTTTATACTTAACTGCATCTAGGCCAGACATCATGTTTAGTGTTTGCATGTGTGCTAGGTATCAATCCAACCCTAAGCAAACACATTTGATGGCTGTGAAAAGAATTCTTAGGTACTTGAAAGATACATCATCACTAGGGTTATGGTATCCTAAGAACTCAAAAGTTGATATTCTTGCATATAGTGATGCAGATTATGGTGGCTGTAGAATCGATAGAAAGAGTACTAGTGGCACATGTCAACTCTTAGGTAATATGTTCATATCATGGTTTTCAAAGAAACAAACTAGTGTTGCATTATCCACTACCGAGGCTGAGTATATGGCCATAGGTAGTTGTTGTGCCCAATTGCTATGGATCAAGCAACAATTGCTTGATTTTAATATGGACTTTGACCACATTCCAATTTATTGTGATAATATTAGTGCTATACAATTGACAAAAAATCCCGTTTACCATGGTAAAGCCAAGCATATAGATATTAGACATCATTTCATAAGAGATCATGTGCATAAGGGTGATATTGTACTTGAATATGTTGAAAGTGAATTTAATTTGGCTGATTTCTTTACCAAACCCTTGCCTAAGGATAGATTTAATACTCTTAGGGATGCATTAGGCATGAAAGAAGCTCCTTAGTTGATTAAATAAGAAGTATTTGTGCATTTTCATTAAGGTATGAATCATATGCATAATTTGATAAGAGTATATACAATAGTATCCTTTTCGGATTAATTTGGAGAGATTGAAAAATGGTTATTCATCTCAAGTATTTATATAAAATCATTTGTATGTATATGCGCATTCGAGGCCCGAAAACTTAACCTCTTTTCTACTTCCTTTTTGATTGATCACAAAAAGGGGGAGAAATTTGATGATGTAGAAAGTGCATTAGTTGCATTAGTGCATGAGTCAAGGGGGAGAGTGTTTATTTTTTAATTTAGGAATGAGTGAAGTATGAAGTAAGGGGGAGCTTAGTGCCCTAACGGCTTAGTGCTTAAACTTTAAATATTATATTTTATATGCATTAGTACATTTCATATATTCAAGTTTGGTATCAAATTCAATTGATATCAAATAGCTTTCTACATGCTAGGTTTTATAATCATCAAAAAGGGGGAGATTATTGGATCAAAGGTCCTACATTTTAATTTTGATGATTCAATATTATTGTGCTATTTGATTACATGCACTATGTAATGAATTTAAGATTGAATTTGAAATTGGTTTTTATTGATAAGGTTTAAACCTACTTGTGAACTCACTGATCATTTTTATATCAAATGAATTCGGATTAATCTGAAATTTGGTAGAGACATTATTTGCATCATAATAAACATTTTTCATGAAGACATGACTAAGAAATGTTGACTTCTTCTTACTCAAAATCATTACCCAAATATCTGTTTGAAATTGCTACGAAATGTTATTATTCAATTGATTTATGTGACTTATTATATGACTATATGATATTTATTTGAGCTGGAAACTTACATACACATTAGCCTATCTATGCAAAGATATTTGGAGAGAGAGTTGGCTGGGATTTGATTTCAAATAAAGAAAGACTTACCATATTTGATTGAAGCCATTAAGCCATGAATTATGGAGAAGGAAATCAAATAAAGGAGTTCTCTTTTTGACTTACCAAAATCACAATAAATTGAGAAGATCTTGCAGCTGATTATTCTATGAATAAATAAGGGGCAAATTCAAGGATGTTTTCAAAATTGGAGGGAAGACTTTGACATTTGAAGTTGATTATGTTACAAGTGCAAAATTCAAAGCTGAATACATAGTTTGACGTGTCAAATTAATGCGTCTAATTGAGAGAAAATCATGGAGCTTTTTATACAAGTCAAAAGAAGTTGGTTCTATCACATGTTCCGAAGACTTTTACAAGGCAAAATCTCATAATTGAAAGAGAAGAATCAAGACATTATTGCTGACTTTATGGATGATTATCTCAAGAGCTAAAATCGTGGGAACATGATTTTTCTTGGCCTATATAAGCAGCTCCTTAGCACAAGAGAAAACACACAAGAAAGAGTTAGAATTATCAAAGCTACTTGCTCTCAATTTCTCACCCAAGCTCATATAATATTCTTCTATCTTACTTCACCGTTTGCTTAGTGCAAACACAGGTGTGAAGAACTAAATCTTCATTGTTCATCTTCACCGATTGCTATTGCAATTCCAGGTGTGAAGAATCTTCTCTTCTTGTGAGCTCTTCTAAACTCAAATCCGATTTTCTATTCGTGAGCCTCACTTTAAAATCTCTTGAGAGTTCCTCCTAGTTTGTTGAGTGCAAACACTGAGTGAGTGAATCATTGAGCCTATCTTTGTAAAACCCAAACCGGGTACTATATTTGTGAGATTTTGGAAGAGTTAGGGTAATTTTGAAACCCTTGTGTAAGAGTTTTGTGGAGCTCTTGAAAAGCCACACCTTAGTGGAGGTTTGAAAATCCTAGGTGGTGAACCTAGGTAGTAGACGTAGGAGAAGGGTCTCCGAACTACTATAAATTACTTGTGTGTTCTTTACTTGCTTTACTTTTACAGCTTTCATTAACTCTTCTAATTTAACATAACTTGTTTTATTTTATTTACTTTACATTATTGTTTATTCTGTTCATATTGCTATTGTTCTGTAAAATTGCAAGTTAAGTACTTTCTAGTGCTTATCTTGTTAAAAGCTTTGCTTCAATTAGTTCCTATTGTGCAATTTATTCATATTGCTCATATAGGTCCATTTGTGTGCAACTATACTTTGCCATTAATTAAATTCATAGGATTTTGCATCTAGACACATTATATACTTAAGTTACAAGTTTGCTTGGGAATAAATTAGGGAAATTGTATTAGTAAGACTCACTTTGTGTGCTTGGTGTGGTGCTTGATTTGTGAAATTGATATAAGGGGATTCCTATTCGGAATTTGGGGACACAATTCACCCCCCCTCTTGTGTAACCTAGGTCCATCACTTGGGTACAAGGTTTCAAGATTATTTCATGCATGTAATAATTTGTTTAAGATCACATGATTCATGAAATACATGTACGCAAATGCACGTAATCGGTGTCTCCATTTATAATCATCACGTCTAAAGAGACATCACTACATTTTGACTAGTATTCTATAACCTCCAAAATTTATCATGCATTTTGGGACCCACACATTCACTCAAAAAAAATCAACATGCAGGTTCAGTTACTTGGTTTCTAACTCATATTGTTGTTAAACTACTTGGAAGATGATCAAATCCTTGAGTTCTTGCACAATTTCTTCGTGAATTTTATCATATAAGAATCAATTTAATATTCTAAATCTCTCGGTAGCCCTGCATGCAATCCTTATTTCCATCCGATCTACACATGCATGTCATGATCTCATTGTTGGACAGGAATTTTATTCTAGGGTATAAAGAACATTGTCTATTCCATCTGCAACAGATCCAAGTTGTACTGTGATCTCAGTGATTGCTTCGTGCAATTTATCTGGGTCATGAGTACTTGCTTGTCTGCCCCATGACATATATCGAACACCTTGTATGGCATACCTTGAAACCATAAGTTGCCTTTTGTAGTCTTGAACTTTGTCGGTTGCCTTTTTAAGTCTCCTTTTGGTTTCCATCAAAGCTTCTTGTAGAGATTCGATGGTTTTCTGGGGATCGTCCTCGTATACGTCTTCCCTTATAGGGGAGAGGTTGAATCTGGGATCATTTCCACCTTCTTCTTCTTTAGAAGTAGAACCTTCATCAGTTCTAGACCTCTTTGCAGGTGGAGAGTTAGGAGTATCCATCCTTGAAGATTTCTTGAGAAAGATATTGGTTTCTGCTGATTCTTACTTTTGAATATTTATACGAATGGAATATGAAGGAAGTGTTGGCCCAAGACTTACTGTCTAGGTCAACATTGTGTTTTTGATGATTGTGTATGATTGTATACTAAAATGTGTGTGAGCATGCTTGACTTGAACATATCCTAAAATGCTAGAAAACATGCTTAAATGGTTATTTGGTTAATTGTTTAATATCTTAATTGTGCATACACACTTAAATGAAGGCTTATACATATCTCTATGTGAATTTGATATCTATATATTTTTGAGATAGTGCTGGAAATTAAGTTTTGAAAACAAACATACATGGACTAAGTTAGGGCATTAATCTTCTAATGATCATAACTTATCTTAACCAACTTAGGTCCAAATTACTTGAAACTTGAACCACATGCACATGAAGGTTTAATATATGTTCTAGGACTATAATCATGAGAAATTAAGTGCATCACATATATATTTGGTCATATGCTTAAATTCCGCCAAAACTAGGTTTTACCTAATTTTGTGCATATGTGTTCTTTGTGAACGTGGTGAACCAAATGAACTCCGATTTAAATGAAATTTCGTGTGCATCTTAGTTTCATCACTATGAACATATTTGATTTAGTAAAGTTCAAGAGAAAAGGTCATTTACACTGAGTTTGCAAAATGACTTTGAATTTACACTTAGAATTTATCGGTTTCACTATTAGTGACCTAATTGCTTGGTTGAGTGACCAAACGATTTCCGATTGTTATGAAATTTTACATGGACATTCTAATACATATAAAATGATTTATCATGCAGTAATATAAATTTTCTAGGTTATTTTTCTAATGTAATTAACCTATGCGCTCTATATGAAGCTCTTTGAGCTTACATGCAATTGGGGAGTTCTACCTCCTATTTCCTTGTAGGTTAATCATCATTGTGGTCTCATATGGCTCAGAATTCAGTATGTTCAAGAGTGGTCGAAGTCCTGTTTCTAAGAATGAGCTTGGAGCTCTAGGAAACTATGAAAAATCCTATATTTGCCAACTTTCCACTAAGGCACTTAATCAAGTTGAATGAATCAAACATTGAGGCTATTGGTTGTGGTCTTCATGGAGATACAACTCTTTTCAAACATGTGGGACAAACCTTGTCCTCTCTATCATTAGTGATATATTCTTGTTTGACATTTTCACTCAAGACATGTGCTACCAAGAAAGTTAGAATTGGTGCAATCAAACAAGATCCTTGACATTTTCACTCAAGACATGTGCTACCAAAAAAAGTTAGGATTGGTGCAATCAAACAAGATCCTTGACATTTTCACTCAAGACATGTGCTACCAAGAAAGTTAGGTTGGTGCAATCAAACAAGATCCTTGACTAAGAGATCACTTTTGAAGTCTTTGATTCAAAATGAAGGGACAAGATGGCATAGTACAATCTACATCCATGGTTGAGAATTAAACAGAGTTTGAATGGTCAAGATTTGAAGACATACATTGATCAAATGGTTGTGCATAAGACCATATTCTTGCTTGCAATTTTTGACTTAAAAGAAGATCTTACTTGATTTTTGGAGTCAAAGATGGTTGCAAGTTGCTACACATTTTGTAGGAAATCATTGGAGATACCAATGCCAAGATTTGGTGTAAGTTTGATCAAATGGTCAAAGATGACAAAATTGTTGGAGATACCAAGATCAAGATTTGGTGCAAGTTTGATCAAATTGTCAAAGATGGCTGCAAGTGCACATGACAACTCAAATCTTGGAAAGCTAGACTTGGAAAATGATGCAAGTGCAACGGCTACATATTGCAAGGTTGAGATTTAATGATCTATTCATTCAATGGCCAAGATTTGCACATGTAATTGAAGGTCGAGATTTGAAAATAGAAAAAAGATCCAATGGTGGAAATCACAAGAGCTTGGTAAATTATAAAGAGGGGTTCTTCCTCATTCCAACTTGGAGAAGCCAAAATTACATTGAAGAAATTCTTGCTCTCAAAGCTTTCAAGCTAGTTTGTGCCATTGAATCCAAGCTTCTACCCAAGCCACTCTAAAGGCTTCCTCACTATTTTGCTTTTGCAAAGAGGGAGTGATTCTCATTTGGCTTCTTATTTTCAGATTCGAAAATCCTCATTATTCTTTATTTTCTATCCAACCCGTGAGGTGATATTGTGATTCTTGAGTGTTCCTCAACCCCATTTGCTTAGTGCAAACCTTGAGTGAACCATTTATACCGAACACTTGTAAAAGTCCCTTCATTGGGCAAAAACCTTGTTGAGGTTGAGTTTAAGGGAGTGCTTGAAACCCTTGGTTGTAAAGTTTGAAGATTATCTTGAAATCTTCAGTTTTAAGGGTGACCTAAAAACCCTTGTGAGTTTTGTGGAGCTCTTGAGAAAACCACATCCTTAGTGGAGGTTGGAAAATCCTAGGTTGGTGAACCTAGGTAGTAGATGTAGGAGAAGAGTCTCCGAACTACTATAAATTGCTGTGTGGACTTTCTTGATTGCATTGCTTGCTTGTTGATTGATTAAGTGTTTGATTGCAGAATTTTCTGAACCACTAGTCTGTCCGTGCACTGTTCATATAGCTAAACTTTGAATTTTAATCTGAATTTTTGATATAGTATTCATTAAGATGTTGTGATACTGCATACCAAATTTCATTGAATTCTGACTTGATTTGCTAGGTGAAATTTGAGTTGTAAAATCTGTGTGCAGTGTGTTGTTTAAAAAAAATCTGTTTTTGCAATTCCTTGATTATTTGATAATTGATCATTCACCATATTGTATCACATCTTGCATTGAAATGAATATTGATTAGGATAATCATTAGAGTTCAAATTTGTGTGCTAATTGTTAATTGACATTGATTTCCTTTTAAATTATAAAAAGAGATTCCTATCGGAATTTGGGGACACAATTCACCCCCCCTCTTGTGTTAAGTACGATCCATCACTCATCTTAATGTATCATGTCCCTATATTGATCTGTATAACCTCAATGATTTTGTGTGTCTTTACCTTTAACCTCTTGCTTTCTCCTTGTGTACGAACTCCTCTTCGTTCACTGGATTCTCCTAACCAGAGATTGTATTAATACTTATCAGAGCCCTGGTTATACGCTTCTAACTAACCAAAACAGAAATGGGCTCTTTCTTACCTTGATTATTTTTCTCGGTACTCCACTTGAGTTCTTCCAAAATCCTAGCAAGGAAATATTTTACACCTTGAGTGGCTCATCCACATAATTTTATCAAATTATAGACAAGTAAGAAACTTACTTGCACACCTGAGTATTACAGTGACTTAACTCTTCTTCTTCTCGAGTGTTGCTTTCACTCTTACTCTATCTTTCTCTCATTCTCTCTCTCTTTCTCGCTAGGTCTCATATGCTTGAGTACGAATGGGTATCTCACTTCATCTTCTCCTTTTTAATCTCCATTTTCTCTTTGTCCAAATGACACTTGGTGATCATGCAGCCTCCTAATCAATTACTCTGTGCAATTACACCTCTCTGTACATGGTAGCCCACTCTCCCATATCTACCACTTTAGATTTTCTTCCCAACAACATTTACAATGACCTTCCCCCGCATTGGTTATTTGAAAATGTTAACCTTCCATAAAGTTGTCATCCATAAACCTCCATACCTAGGTGGCACTATGACTAAGCATGCCTACATGGTATTAATTCAAAAAAAAAAAGATTTCTCTCTACTTTATATCACTCACATGTCATTTTCAAAGAGTAATACTCTCTCTCATCTATTTCTCTCTATAACCCTAGATCTCCTTCCTCCATGTCTCCAATCACCTCCTCAAAAATTCTTTTCGGTGTTGCACTACGTACCAGACCTCCATTGAAAAATATGCTTTTGCTTTTCTATTTCTTCTTCACTACTTCTTTCATCCTTTATTTGAATAGTTTTCATTAGTAATGTCTCTCTAATGTTGCTTTCATGGTCATCGTGTTTGTGTTTGTCTCTTGAAATTTTAATTTTAGTTGTTCAAATTCAATTGATAAGGATGGTTGTTGTTGGTGGGTAAGAAGTTGAGTAGCCCGTGTAGAAGAACAACCCACAATTTAGGCCCCAACACATGGGAGATTAATTCAGCGAGCGCTTATTTTCTCTGCATCTATTGTTTCAGACAATTGAACCTCGCCTTTCTGTTGATTTTTTTAAAGGATGGAACCCATTTTGATATGTCTGATGCAGAAGATGTTGTTGTTGGTCATAGTCAAGTATCAGTTTTATGGAAGGGGATTTTGTTGTTGGGCATTCTTTGTTTAAACAATGTAATAGAAGACTTATTCATTGATAAAATAATATAATAAATGGCTTAAACAATGTAATAAGAAACTAAAACAACGTAACAAGAAGCTAAAACAATATAATAAAGGTTTGTGTGATAAAAAACAACGTAATAAGAGGTTGAAACAATGTAGATGGTTGTTGTTGGCGGGTGAGAAGTGGAGGAGCCCGTGTAGAAGAATAACCCCACGTTCAGGCCCCAACATATGGGGGATTATTTCAACGAGCGCTTATTTGCTTTGGATCTACTGTTTTGGATGCTTGAACTTCGCCTTTCTATTAGTTTTTTTAAAGGATGAAACCCATTTTGATATGTTTGGTGTAGGAGATGTTGTTGTTGGCCATAGTTGAGTATCATATTTAAGGAAGGAAATGTTGTTGTTGGGCATTATTTGTTTAAACAATGTAATAAAAGACTAGTTCGTTGATAAAACAATGTAATAAAGGCTTAAACAATGAAATAAGAGACCGAAACAATGTAATAAGAAGCTGAAACAATGTAATAAAGGTTTGTGTGATAAAAAAAAAACGTAATAAGAAGTTGAAACAATGTAATATAAATTGTTTTACATTATTTTTAAAGTTCTAGATTGTTATCACATTGTTTTCATTTTTCCAGATTTTATTACACTGTTTACGAAAACAGTGTAATTAAGAACAACTCGATAAAATATATCGACAATGGGTGTTGTTAGAAAGAGTTTTACATGCTGATTCTCAATATGTAATTTTTTCTGAAATTTAACATGTATTTTGAAAGATAAAATGTTTTAAAGTTTCGTTTAAGAAAAGAAAAAAGTAAAAAAAATCCTAATTTCTTGTGAGAGAAAAGTGAACTCTTTGTTTTAATACTTAAGGGCATTTCTGTAAAAAAAAATAACACATGGCAAACTTTACGTGTCATCTATCACATGTGGAATGTCAAATAGATTATGGATGATTATGGACACTAACTTTATGTATGATAAGTGTTACCGTTGATTATTTCATCTCTACATTCTACTCCATTGCCACCGGTCACTCATGCCATAGCCTTAGCTCACTATACCTCTTCTAATTCTCTTATACACGGACCGTTGAAGCTTCTGAGGCTACATTTAGTGCAGGTAGTAGAGTTATTGACACATATCGTGCTAATTTAACACCAAAAACCGTTGAAGTTTTGATGTGTGAAGGTGATTGGGTACGAAATCTTCATGGGTTAAAGAAGAAATCGCACAAGGTGAATATTACATTTCATATCACTTAACTAACTCTAATATTAAGTTCTAAAACTTCACACTTTAGATTGATGATTTTCTTTCTTTCGTTTGCAGAAAGAAGAAAAGGATGAAGAGTTTGTTCTCAATGTTCCATAAAAATTAGGTGAGTATAAAAGGTTATGCTCTGTTGCCTTGTAATAATGGGACGATAATGAATCTTTTTATCATTCATTCATAAATTTCTGTTAATATCCTTTTTTTTTGCTACTTATTTGATATGGTTTCTATGGATATAATTAATATTTGATGATCAATTCCATGTACTTCTGTTTTTGGTTGCAGATTGTTATGACCCTTTGGATCCTAATGAAAACATCACTGTTACTTCAGATCTGGGAATGAACTTAGACTGAATAAGGGAATTCTCAATAGTTTTGGAGTTTAATTAGGAATTTAATGTAATGTTGGCTGCTACTATTTTAGAGTTTAATTATGGATTAATATTGGTTGTTATTGTAGTAATTTGATTTGTATTAATGTTGGATTTCATTTAAGGCATTTTTGTAGGTTTTTTTTTTTATCATTAACGATCAAGCCTTCAAATGGCCCGGGCTCAACGGGCCGAGCCTAGGCCCGGCTCATTTTAGACGAGCCAAGCCCGAGCTCGACTTTTTTGAGCCCTATAGGGCTCGGGCCGAGCTTGGGCCTCCTTTAAATGGAAAGGGCCGAGCCTAGGGCCTGTCAAAGCCCGGCTCGGCCCGGCTCATTTTCATCCCTAACACGGTATTATCATTAGTAGCTACTACTCTACCTTCCTCTCCAATTGGCCACCTTTCCCATCATTTTTCTTTCCTTCATTTATTCATTCTCTCTTCATTTTTTTCTTGGTCTTTTATCCCCATTTGTTCTCATATGAGACTCGCTAATTTGTCTTATTAGGAGCTAGTTATCTATCAAATTCATTTATGCAAATCCAAAGTCTATATTTGCTATCATTACGTTACGTAAATCTATATATGTTCATGCATGCATTTGTTATTTAAGCTTAACGTACATTTTTAATTAATTCTCATATATTTTTAATACCATACTCCTATTTAATTATTCAATTATCGATATTATATATATATATGTATATATTTTCGACACGTATGTAAATTTTTTTTAACCCGTACTTGGTAAAATTTTCCATATGTTACAGCTATGCACAACGCCCTTGTCTGAACTACTCCCACACCTTCAGCCTAGTAGTTCGCCTAGTCACAGTGTGCATGGTGCTCACTATAGTTATTTCATGACATTGGACACTTCAACACTTAGATTAGGGGTGGCAAAACTCTGTCCATTCTGGATGATTGAATTTGTCTGACCTAGATCTAATCAAGTTTGGACATAAGTTATATGTCCGAAATTCAGATCCAAACATAAAATTTTTGTCTGGCTTCAAACTGAGCCCGGGTCCAAACACATAAATCATGTCCGGTTTACTTATCCGGACCCTAACTTGGATAGATTATTTTGTAACATTCCAAAAATTTGATGACTATTGGCAAGGTGCCAAGTGTAAATATATGGTGTCAAATATACAACATCTTGAGTAAATATAAATGATCAAAAATTAAAATTTTATGGTAGAGGATATATTATATTTGTAATTGAATTTGGTAGGTATTGGTGGAATTTTGGACAAGTTGACCTGTTGTTTCTACAGCCCGGACACCATATGTGGTGTCCGGATGGCACCCGAGCCATCCAAAAAACTACTCCCAGAAATTCATTTTTCATTCTCAGTAACGCGAAATGCGATATCTATCCGGACACCTTTAGTAAGTATCCAGACACTTATCGCAGATACAACCTTTCTAGTATGTTTAAGTGTATGCCGGTTGATAGGTTTTATTTGCAATTAAATGAGATTCGTTCAAGGTTTTTGTAATGCCCCGTGTTTTGTGAGTCCGTTAAAACGAACAAGTGTCTTTAGTAGTAATATCCATTGAGTCATATAGTGTTATAGAGGTTATAATTGTAAACTTAGAAATATTAAAATAAAATGGATTTAATCATAAGAATATTCAACAGAATACATAATGGCAGAATTATAATTATGCAAGTGACAGAATAGTAAATACTGAAAAGTAAGGGTCATAATAGTCTTTGAAAAAAAATCAAAACCTATAGTGTTAAACCAAGAGATTTCTTTGAACTTTTTGGGTCTTACAACAAAGGGGAATTTGACACTTGAATCTCTTTCTTTTTGTCTATTAGGAACTATCTTTGAAGGTCTCTACAAGTTGGTAAGAACTATGATCCGATTAGATACAAGTTTAATTGGAAATTTGTTAGATTACAATTTTAGGGTATTTGAACCAATTTGGGGCTTTTGTCAAATTGATGTTAGGTTTGATAAATTAAGTTATGATATGTTATTTTTCATTAGGTTGACTCATTGAATAGTACTTTGAGATTTTTCCTTAATCTTGTGAAGTTTGTGTCTACAAGAGGTAAGGAAACTACCACCCTCTTTGATAATTCTTTGTATGGCTTGTATTTAATCATTGTAGGGAAAACTTTTATCATCTTTAATAATTTCTTTTTATGCCATGTTTGAATCAATATAGGACCCTCCTAAATTCTTAAACTTACTTATTCCTACAATTGTTTGATTGTTGTCCATGGATAATTTGTTGGCCTCTATTATTCTTTGTCTTCCTCCATGGATGTGTTCTTATGGCCTAGTCTGTTATTGTGGCTCTAGACCATCTTGCACTTATCATATTTTACAATGAGTTTTTGTAACAAAAATATTGCATAGAAGATTTTAATTGTATTAAATTCTTTTGATGCATTAAAGATGAATTTGTGATTTCATTCAAAGTCACTAATTTATGATAAATTGCTTGAGATACAATTTGTTGTTAAAATAAGTCTTTGTACTGATATAGAAACTATATCATTTGTTAATTGTAAATGTTTTGAATTGTATTGTAAATATGGCATATATTGAGTCAAGTTTTGTGGACAATTGTTAGTTGTTGATAGGTATGTAAATGCCTATCGGTTTCATAGTTGATAATCTCTCTTAAGCCTCTATTTATAATAAATTTAGTATGTTTATGGGATGTTATGCTTTTTATAGGGAAAATTCGGGTTTGGATGAAAAGCGGCGGAAAAGAGGTTGAATTGGAGAAAATGTCCA
This sequence comes from Tripterygium wilfordii, assembly GCF_013401445.1. Classification (NCBI taxonomy): domain Eukaryota; kingdom Viridiplantae; phylum Streptophyta; class Magnoliopsida; order Celastrales; family Celastraceae; genus Tripterygium; species Tripterygium wilfordii. The sequence goes on along the minus strand of NC_052232.1, from coordinate 5,444,519 downwards.
TCGACCTTCATATGTTTAAATGGTCATAAATTTCTGCAAAGTTATTGGAATCATGCAAAACAAAAGGCATTGGAAACTAGACATCTCAAGCTTTCCGTAGAATCTAAAATCACTCAAATCGGAGGTCATATGGAGAAGTTATGATCGTTTGAAGTTTCTTAGGGCAGATCCAGAGATTTTGGTGAAGCATTTATGCATGCCCAGAATAATCCCATCCGCCCAGTCCAGGGAGCGTTGATTTGTAGAGAACCGGAAATATGAGCTTGCGCCTAGGCGGGATTACAACACGCCTAGGCACATCGTGCAGTTTTCTGGGCCAGCTTTTATTCGCGATTTGCCCTAGCCGCAGAGCACTTTTGACACTTCAAATAGACCTTCTGGAGAGCACAAATAGAGGGGAAAAGGGATTCTTAGAGCTTGGAGGAGGAACTCTTCAACCCAACTTGGATTCTCTCTATATTTGGGGTTTATTCATGCCACTCTCTTATCTCTCTGTGTTTTTCTCTCCCTATCTGTAACTAAACTACTTTTGCCAAGGCTAGGATAAAGCCTTGGGTTTGATTACTTTGTGTATGACTTGATTTATATATATATGAGTTGATTTGGGTATAAATCTTGTGTTTCTATGTTTGATTGCAATTTCTTCATGCTTGTTGTGTTAGGCCAACACTTTAGGTTTTTGGATGAAATTGTTTGAAGAATTTGCTTAGACAGTAATATGTCAAGTAGATTATGCTTCTTGAAATTCTTGATTATGAATGTGTCTCCCTTTAATTAGGTGACAATTTGTATGAATCCTAATCTCCATGGAACTTCATGAATTCCGATGCTTGTTTGGACCAATAAGATGGCTAGAATGTATTTAGGAACATCCGACCTAGACCAATAAGATGGCTAGTAATCGATTTTAGGGAGATTTGGCTTAAGTGCGCTAAAATCGACTTAGGTACGGATTCGTTATGGCCGAATTAGCAAATATGTGCGTGAATTTGTCTCTTTGCAAGTCATTTCCCAAGGGGGATTCTAAAGCCTTGGTGTTCATCTTATATTCATTAACTCATCTGATTCATATTAGTTGCATTAGTGATCGTTTGCACTTGCGTAATTTGCATCCTTATTCCAAGAAAATACAAAGAACACTTTATTATTTACTTATCTTTAGTTCAATCGCTAAACCAAACAAACTTGAGTGGAGCTTTACTCTTTTGCATTGTCCATACATACATACAAGCATATATCTGGATTAGACATAACTCCGTCCCTGTGGATTCGACCCTTGCTTATCATTGTGTTGTAGTCGCCGACTAGTACACTTGCTAGTAAGGTTAATTTAGAACCAACAGTTGTGTTGTTGTATCACATTGTTCGGTGTAGGGTGTACAACCCACTACCGGTTTAGGTGTCTGGATATCCTTGTTGTTTGGGAGTACACTTTTCTTAAATGGATCCTCCCTTGTGTGTGATTGTGACCTTACGTGTACTTGTATACACTTGGTCAACGAGTGCATTGGCATTTGTTGTGCCTCAATTGTTCAACGTGTTGTTTTAAATATATACGATATTTAAATGTATATATATTGTAAATTACATGCATATCATGATGCATATTGATTATTGTACCTTACAATGTTTATCCATATTCTTATTTTTATGTACCATGTTTATTTTCTATGGCACTTTGAGCGTTATGAATCTTTATAAGGGCCTGAATCTAGTACGGTTCCTTCTGATATTGTAGTTCTATTTCTCGTTGTTTATTGTTCTAATTTTATTTCCCTACTGAGCCTTCTGCTCACCCCTTCTTTTCTTTTCCTTCTTCCCCCCTCAGGTCAGGAGGATGTTCAGGATCGACTGCCGGAGGCGTGATAGTGCAGTGTAGTCCGCGTCTATTAGATTTATATTTCTTGTCTTTATTAGGATTTAGACTTGTTAAACTATTGAAATTTGGTATATTTCTCTGTCATCATTGACTTGAGTTATTTTGGTTCCGCTGTGCTACTGACCACCGAGGTCTAGTATTCTGATTTTGTTGGATGTTCTGCTACTTTCTTTTGATATTGACCATTGAGGTCTTTAATTATCCGATAGTATGAAACCGTATTTTCTGGAGGCTTAATGTTGTTTGAGTCCTCTTTAGGACAATTGTTGATTTGTGTGCAGATTGGCACTCATTGTACTACAATGTTACCTCACATTCGTCGAATTTTGTATGTGTGTTTTCTTTCTCACGACCCCACCCGAAATGGGGCGTGACAGTTTTAGTGGGTGATTAAGTGCATAGTTAAGAAGGTTGTAGTGGGAGACCAACATGGTACTGACTACAAACAGAGAGAGACAGAAAATGTGTGAAAGGGGAGAACAAAGTGCTTTCCGATTGGGAAGATGAGTAAATACAAGACTTGAGTTTGATACTGCTATAGTTTGAGTGAAGGTGGAGAGCCAAAAGAAAAAGATCGAGTAGAGCTTTGAAAGTTCTCTATCAGTTACTCTGCCACCCCACAAAAACAAACACACTGCACTCCTCTCTCTCTAATATTGTAAGAACAACAAAGGCACAGTGGGTCTTGTGACTTTAAAAAGGCCAAGAAGATAGAGAGAGAGAGAGAGAGTAGATGGTAGTATCACTTGGTTAGGTTTTTGTGTGAGAGAATGGGATGAGAGGGACTTTGATTTATTCAAGGGAGCGTAAGCTCACAAATCAGATAAAGCAGTAGAAATGGCTCTGCAAGGGTGATTACCGAACAAGGGCGATTGCCGACCTGAGTGATTGCTACATGTGGCATTGGCGAATGCTTCTATTACATTAGTTAACTTTTTTGAGTATCTGAAGTGCATTTGTTTGGCTGGTTGGGGAAGGTGGTTGATTTGGAGATTTAGTTGGTTCGGTTGTGGTGATCTAATGGATCCTTCAATCAGTTATGATGAGGGTAGTGGCATGTCCATTGATGCTCTGGTTGTGCGAACGGGAACACTTGGATGGAATGATACAGGGCAAGAAAGTAATACAGAACTCCTTTTGGAGCCTCTCTCGACAGAAGAGGTGGAGGCTTCTAATTTATCTTTGGTTGCAAAGATAGCCTCTGTTCGGATTTTTTCGAAGGAGATTGTTCAGCTGGAATTGAAAAGGGCGTGGCCAGCTATCAGTCAGTTTGCCATATCAGATATTAATGAGAACCATTTTTTGATTACTTTTGAAAGCAAACAGGATATGATGAGACCACTGCAACAAAGTCCATGGAATATCTGGGGATTTCCTCTTATCTTGCGAAGGCGAGAGGTGGATATTTCTTTGCCTGATCTGAAACTTGAATATGTGCAGTTCTGGGTTCAAATTCATAATTTGCCAATGGAGTTATGTTTTGCTCAGAATGTTCGGCGAATAGGACAGAGATTGGGGGAAGTTACTCGGGTTGATGATGAGCATGTTAAGGGAGTCATTGATAGACCTTTTCTTAGAGTTAGAGTGAGCATCCACGAAGAGACTGCTTTAATTCCAGGGTTTTCTCAGTCAAGATCGGGTAGAGAGGTGGTTTGGGTAACTCTGATATATGAAAGGTTAAGCTATTTTTGTTATCATTGTGGCCGGTTTACCCATATTGGAGGCTGACTGTTCTTGGCCACAAGCTTCTTATCCTCGTGAAAGGTTTGTAGCGGGATGCGAGCAACAATGAGGGGAGGACGGAGTATTATGGTGGGAGGACGAAGGGAGAGTAAGACGAGTGATTCTGTGTATGATAGGGGAGGAGGGAGTGATCGGTGGGGAGTTGCTGCAGATTTGCACCAAAATTATGGCGACGGAGTCGATCAGGCAACAGAGTCTGGTGAAGAGCTGTTTTTCGGTGTGCTGGGAAGTAGGTTAACGGGGCAGTTGCGCAACTTCCAACCATTGGTGCAGTCTGATGAAAGGACTGGTTTGGTGGCGATGGGACGCAAGCTGGTGGGAATGGGTATTTCTGAAGGGCATTTAATGCAGCCGCATCATTTGGCAACTGAGGAAGTTCTTTTTAGGTACTTTATGCGGCAAATGAGGAGAGAAAGTTCAGCTATGCCAGATTCAAATCAGACGGCACTGGTGACAACAAAGGCAGTAGCTGGAGAGGTCAGGGGTAGAGTTGCATTTCAATCAGTAGTGGGGTCTTTATGTACTTCTTTTCAAGGTGGGGATCATGGGCTAGACATAAAAGATGGGCCAGTTGTTGGAGACAATTTGCATGGGCTAGACATAAAAGAAAAGGTGCTAGATGAGGTTGGGCCGAGTATAAGGGGGGCAGGCCTATTAAATCGGTTCATAGAAATCATGGTAAGGAGGTGGCTTCATTTGGGCCCAGTAGGGAGGGGAAAGGTGCAAACCAACGGGCTACAAGGAGATATAGCCCATATAGTGGTGGGCCTAGTGAAGGGGAAAGAGTGGTGTTCTCGGTGAAGGACAATTCTGAAGGGGAAAAGAATATTGATGTAGGACCAAAGAGGGGAGAGGAGACTCACGACTCCAACAACAATCCAAAAACGAGCGGGGCAGTGCCCCTCGTTGGTTTATGAAGCTTTTAGCTTGGAATTGTCGGGGTGCAGCTCGACCCGCGGCTTTTAATTCCATTAGAGCGTATATTAGAAGATATAGTCCATCGTTTTTGTTTCTTTCTGAAACTATGATTCCTGGTAATGCAATTAGTTCGAAATTAAGTTCGTTGGGTTTGTCTTTCAGTTTCTTTCGCTCCAATTGGCAGGCAAGGGGGGTTGTTTTTGGCTTGGAATGCGGATGTATCCTTTGATCTTGTTAAAAATCCCACATCGGCTGGGATGGCTCTTGTTGTCTTGTATAAATGAGGCAAGCCTTCCTCACCTTAATAGGCCTTTTAGGGGGAGGGCCGAAGGGCCCAACTTGTTGTCATGGTATCGGAGCCGGCACGTATCATCCCGCACATGGAAAAAGCCCAAAAAATGGGGGACTGGAGTGCCCAGCCCATGTGTGAGGGGGCGTGTTAAAAATCCCACATCGGCTGGGATGGCTCTTGTTGTCTTGTATAAATGAGGCAAGCCTTCCTCACCTTAATAGGCCTTTTAGGGGGAGGGCCGAAGGGCCCAACTTGTTGTCAGATCTGTTGATAGTAGAGAAGAATTTCATTTCCGGAATTGTCAATTCTGATCCAACCTCTCAACCTTGGTTAGTGACTTTTGTTTATGGGTCACCGAGGCCTCATGAGCAGTCTCAACAGTTGTTATGAATAAAAAATTCTCTGGATAATTTTAATAGGCCTTCGCTAGTTGTTGGTGATTTTAACTCTATTCTGTGCTCGGATGATAAACTGGGAGGTCGTAGCTTTTGTTTGGATAGGTGTGAGCCTTTTCGCTATTTTGTCGAGGACTCAGGTCTCGTTGATCTAGGGTTTGTTGGCAAGCCTTTCACGTGGAGCAATCAAAGGGGAGGGGAGCATAATATTCAGGAAAGGTTGGATAGGGCTCTTGCCAGCCCAGAGTGGTGTTTCGTATTTCAGAATTATGAGGTTTAGCATGTGCCATCTTCTTCGTCTGATCACCTTCCTATCTTAGTTGATACTTCTAAGGATGTTACATTAGCTCGAAGATCTTTCATGTTTGAAAGCTTTTGGGTGAGAGCGGAAGGAAGTCACCAGATTATAGCTTCGGCTTGGCAGTCAAATATTTCGGGTTCTCCGGCCTATCGACTATGTCGCAAAATTAAATTAGTGAAGACGGCTTTGAGACGTTGGAATGTGATTGATTTTGTTATTATTCGTGATCAGATTAACTCTCTGCATGAAAAATTAGCTAGGGTGCAGTCCTGTATGCAGACGAAAGTTATTAGACTGGAGGAGAATCGGCTGCAGTGTGAGTTGAACGAGCAATTGTGTAGAGAGGAAATGCTTTGGAGGCAGAAAACCAGGGAGAATTGGCTTGTTTCTAAGGATCTCAATACTAAATTTTATCATCTATCAGCTTTGATTCAGCGTAAATCGAAAGCTCTTTCCCGATTGCAGGATGATAATGGGATCTGGCTGAAGGATCGTGATCAGATTGGTAATTATCTAATCTCTCATTTTTCTAAGTTGTTTCACTCTGAAGGTCCTTTGATTGATGATAGATTGGAGGATTTGGATTATCCGATGGTCACTCCTGAACAAAATGATTTGTTTTGTGATTTGCCTTCTGAGGAAACAATTTTCACAGTCTTAAAGTCTATAGATTCTGCTAAGGCGCCGGGTCCGGATGGCATGACCAGCCTTTTCTATAAGACATACTGGAGCATTGTTAAGGCTGATGTAGTGGCTACTGTCCAGAATTTCTTCCAGCAAGGTCGGATGCTTAGACAATTGAATCATACAAATATTGTGCTAGTTCCAAAGGTGGCAGGGGCATCTCAGATTGGCCAATTGCGGCCAATTAGTTTGTGTAATGTGATTTATCGTGTCATCTCTAAGATTTTGGCGAATCATCTGAAAAATATTCTTAGCAATTTTGTCAGTCCAAATCAAGCAGGTTTTATGCCAGGCAGAGTTATTCAGAAGAATGTAGTGCTTGCTCATGAATTATTCCACACAATGAAACATAAAAGAGGAAATGGAAGTTTGATGGCAATGAAATTGGATATGTCTAAGGCTTATGATCGAATGGAGTGGCAATTTTTATTCACAATTATGCGTCGCATGGGGTTTTCTGACAGAAATGTGCAGCTCGTGTCACAATGCATTTCTATGGCCTCTTTCTCGTTTCTTCTCAATGGTAGTCCTATAGGGTGGTTCAATGCGACTCGAGGTCTTAGACAGGGTGATCCCTTGTCCCCTTTCTTGTTTATTATGGGATCGGAGATTCTTCCTAGAATGCTTTTTAGAGAGGAGATAGCGGGTAATATTCATGGTATTAGTTCCAGTCGGCTTAGCTCTCCAATTTCACATCTATTTTACGCGGACGACTCAATTATTTTGTCTAGAGCCAATGTTGCAGAAGCATGTGCTATGAAAAGGTGCCTTGACAAGTACTATTTATGGTCTGGTCAAAAGATTCATTCTAGAAAATCTGCTTTATTTTTTAGTCGTAATGCTTCGGAGAGGGTGCAGCATAGTATTAATAATATCTTGTGTTTTCATATTGCGCCGTCAAGAGCAGTTTATTTGGGTTTACCACTCACTGATTTTTCTAATAGGAAATGGTGGTACGAGGGAGTGAAAGAAAGATTGCTTCAAAGACTTTCAAGGTGGAAAGCCAAGTTTTTGTCACAAGCTTGTCGGGGAATGTTAATTAAATCAGTTTTATCTTCTCTTCCTTTCTACAGTATGCAAATTTTTAAGTTCCCTCAATATGTTTGTAATTCGTTGGATGGTATTATGAGAGATTTTTGGTAGGGTTGGGATCATGGGTCTCATCATGTATACTTAAAGAGCTGGACATCATTGTGTACATCTAAGTCTCAAGGAGGCTTGGGGTTTCGAAAAATTTCGCATATGAACTCTACTTTGCTTGCTAAGTTCAGTTGGAGATTGCTTACTAGTGTTGGCTCCATGTGCCACCATCAATTGTATAGCAAGTATGTGACTCCTCGTGGTGGTGATATCATGACAGCTCCAGTTCTAAGAAAGGACTCTTGGGTGTGGAGGAACTTGATGAGTGCTAGAAATGTTCTTAATATGGGGTTGTGCAAACTCATCAGGTCAGGTTCAACCACGAGAGTATGGCATGATCCATGGATTCCTTTGCAGCTTAATTTCAGGCCAACCAATAGGGCAGATGTCTATTTCCAACATGATGATGCAACTGTGGATTCTTTAATGTTGCAAAATCCTAGAAGATGGAATGTCCCACTTATGCAGAATTTGTTTGACCAAGCAACAATTGATAACATTCTCCAAATTCAAGTCCCAGTGTCATCAGGTGAGATAGATGGGTTTGGAACCTGAGCAAATCTGGAGATTTTTCAGTTAAAATGGCTTATCATATCCTCAATTCAAGTGCAGTTATATCTCCTAACTCAGCTCCTCTATCTGGTACTCAGTGGAATCAAATATGGAAACTGAATGTTCATGCCCGATTTCAGTTGTTGCTTTGGAAGGTTGCTTGGAATATCTTGCCTACAAGAGAAAGGTTGTCAATGTTCTCCACCTTTCTAATGATCAACAGGTGTGCCCAATTTGTAATTCAGAAAAGGAGACTCTAATTCATTTAATGACTAGTTGTTCCATTCCGTCTTTGGTTTGGAGTAATTCTAGATGGCATATAGACTCCCATGATCTTGCTAGACACGGAGTTTCTGGGTGGGCCAAAGTTGTTTTAAATCCTCTATTGTTTGGTTTATGTAAAGAAGATTGGCAGGAGTTCCAACTTTTGGCATTGGTGACTTTTGATCAAACGTGGAGGTATCGAAATGAACTAATTCATGGGGCTATGAGAAAGCCTGAGTCTGAGTTAGTTTGTCAAATTCAACAGTTGCATACTCGTCATTGCCAAGCTTGGAGACTGCCCGCATATTTGCACGTGAGGCTTGATTTGAATTGGCTTCCTCCTTCTTCGAATTGGATTAAGGTTAATTTCGATACAGCTATGGGTCAGAATCTCACATCTTCTGCTGCCATAGCTCGTTCTTCATCTGGTGGAATTCTCTTTGCTTCAGTTTATAGCGGTCCTAGAGTTGACCCTACGGTGGGGGAGGCAATGGCTTTAAGAATTGGTGTTCAAAGCTGTTTAAATCTTGACTTACAGGAGATCCAGTTTGAGGGAGATTCTCTAATTGTGATTAATGCTGTATCTCAACCTGATTTGGTTTGTCAGTGGAAGATAGAGAATGTGATTGAAGATATCAGTCTCAATTTGAATGAGATTCGAAGCTGGACTATTTCAAAGGTTAGCAGGCATCAGAATGCTTGGGCGGATACTTTCGCCAAATGGGCCGCAGCTAGGAGACTCTCCGGCAGCATTCCCAGTCCTTTTATTTCGGAGTTTCAGTGTTGGTTGGATAGTGGGCATGATCCTCCAGATCATTATCTTGGTTTGGACTGGTGTGGCTTTTAGTCTGTTTTTACTTGTGCCGAAAAAAAAAAAAAAAAAAAAAAAAAAAAAAAAAAAAAAAAAAAAAAAAGGTTGTAGTGGTAATAAAGATAAAGAAAGTTGAAGGACATCCAAAGGTTGATTGGTGTAAATGGAAGGGTATCCAAAAGGTTGTTTGGTGTGAAGAAGGGTTGGCTTTTAAAAGGGTGAAGCCATGATTATTTACATGGTCTCAACAACCTTCATCTTGCTTACATGGTCTGTACAATTTAGTTAAGAGAAAGGACATAAGGTAAGATTCTTTGATGATTCTATTTTTGTATGGTTAGCATATATGGTATTCGAATACGATGAATTCTCTATTTAGTTTGGTATATAGCTACTATTAGATTGGTTGGACAAGAGCTGAGATCAGGAGTTTGCCGTCATAGAATTGTTCGAATCAAGATTGTTTTTGAGGATTGATTTTTCTTTTGAATTTTTTAGTAACCAAAGCTAAGTAGGCATGATGGTGATTATATTTACATAGTTTAAAGATGAGCAAAATTGGGTATACTCTTGTTAACTCATGATTGATTTGTGTATGAAATATTCTCAGAGTTGATAAGTTTGGGTAGGTGATGTGGAGTATGTGATGATATGAATTTGGTTTGTGAAAATTAACAAGGTGATCTTTGTAATTCATGGATAACATCCCATGTTTATTAAGAACCCTTGGACACCATTTGAACCATATGGGATCTTAGATTTTGTTGCATGATTTGGCTTATTCGATAATGGTGTGAGATGGGTAGAATTAGTTTTAAACAAGGTGGTGTTCCAAGTAAGAGCATGGGTTGATGAGATGAGTTCTTGGTGATTAGTACACTTTGTATGGGTTATGTGTGGCGTTGATTAATGACATAGGGTTGTTTGTGATATATGTATTTTATTTGATTAAATAGGGCAAGTGGCTGTTGGACTTATGGTCCTATATGTCTAATTTTGATGATATTAAATCATTTATAAATGATAATGAAACATTAAAGCAATATTTGATTTATATGAATTGAATTTAAATGACTATATATTTTTGAGATAGTGCTGGAAATTAAGTTTTCAAATACATGGACTAAGTTAGAGCATCAATTTTCCAATTATCATATCTTAACCAACTTAGGTCCAAATGATTTGAAACTTGAACCACATGCACATGAAGGTTTAATATATGTTCTAGGACTATAATCATGAGAAATTAAGTGCATCACATATATTTGGTCATATGCTTAAATTCCGCCAAAACTAGGTTTTACCTAATTTTGTGCATATGTGTTCTTTGTGAACGTGATAGCCGTTTATCTTGGTTTAGGCGAACATGCATGGGATACTGTCCGTCGTGACTTGATAGGTGAGTTGGGGCGCATTCTGACATGAATATGTTGCAATGTATAGAATAACTTGATGCATACATGCATCATACTCGTTTTAGGTTTCCTCCTGAAACCATTGTGATAGAAGATTAGTAATGTAATATATGAGTTTTTTAAATAATTGATTGTCGATTCAATTATAGGTCGGTTATGATTATATATATATTACTACATGCATTCCCACATGTGAACATTGTATAACTAAAGTCAAATTAACAATACATGTTTTTCCTAGGGATAGACTTTTTTTTTCATGTTAGACGTAGTAGTCACGTTGATCATATGCAATTTGCATCAAATTATAGTAACAAATATAGCATTGTAGAGGTAATTAATTTCCATGTTTTCATTAAGGTGGCTAGGTTTAATTTATTTATTTTTTTGGTATTATACACCTGAATGGTTGGTTGGAAACGGTGCACATTAATGAGGAGAGCAGAGGAGACAGGTGGGGCCCATAAAATGATTATCATTCTTTCTTTTTCTCGTTCTTCCCTTCATCCACCCACACATAGACATGACACACCAAATGTCTTTTTCTCTCAACTGTCTTGTCCTTTGTGTGTATTTAATAAAAAAGTGTGTGTATTTAGCAATTACCTTTACTAAATACACACATTGATTTGACAAGCAATTTTTCTTCCGTTTAGTGCAGGTGTGTGTTGGGGTTTGCTCCTCTTTAAGGTCGTCTTCATATCATTACCTTGACTGTCGAGTGGCGGGGCTCTGCTGTAATAAAATTACAGCAGGCCCCGCTGTAATAACAATTTAAGACAAAAAACATTTTTTATTTTATTTTGAAAAAATTATAGATGTGTAGTTTATGGTCTAACGAATCTAACGATATATTTTTTGTTCAAAACAAAAATCATATGCTACATGAAAAATGCTTAACAATTTTAGACCGTCGGATATAAACTCAAAACATTCGGTGTCTGGATCAAGATGAATTTGATTTTTGTTTCAAACAAAAAATATATCGTTGGGTTCGTTAGATCATAAACTACACATTTATAATTTTTTCAAAATAAAATAAAAAAATTTTGTCACCCAAAACATCTACAGCGGGGTCGGCTGTAGTAAAAACTACAGCAGACCCCTGCCACCCCTTGACTGTCAGGAGAATTTGACTGGATGTGAACAAACATTTGGGTCCATGGATTATGGCATACTGTCCCTTGCCATGAGCGAGGGCAGTAACGACTTTCTATTAATTATTTTTTTGATATGCGTGAAGACAAATTTTGGACAGAATGAATGAATGATGTCTTTGTTTTTTTTTTCTTTTTGAGAAATAAAAGTAAATTTGGCTATTAAGGTGTAAAAACAAATTAATGATTATTTAGAGAGAAAAAGATTGGGAACTCATTTCTTCAATCCAAACAAGGATAGCCTTTGCTTTCTTAAGTTCTTATCAGTATAGTGAAAAGGAAATTATCAGCTATTTTCAAAACCTTATCCGGGCCAGAAGTAAGGAATTAATTTTTTGATTTTCCGATATGCTCAAATTCCTTTAACGCCACACTTCTTGTGTTAAGTGTTTGTTTCAATTCATAAAGAGATTTTATTAGTTTACACAATTTTATTTTGTTGTCATGGAATTACAAAGTCTTCGGAGGATAATCGATATGTATAACTTTTCTTATCTGGATCACCATTTGAAAGGAAAACCATTTTAATTGTCAATTAAAAATTGCAACGACCATATCTTTATTTAAGTGAATTATTACATACACATTGGATTAGAGATGATCGGTTCAAATTTCTTGGTGGAGGAACCATGTTCCCTAACGGTGCTGATGCATATATTGATGATATTGTAAAGTTGATCAATCTCAAAGATGACTCTATTAGGATCGCCATTGATGGAGGTTGTGGGATAGGTTCCTTCAGTCTTCAACTCTTATCTTTTTTTTTTTTTTAATTTCTAATATTTATTAACATAATTAATTATATGAGTAACTTTCTTTTTCAGTTGCATGCACCGATTACTTTTTTACTAAATACACATAATAAAGTTGTGATGGGACAAAAAGACATGAAAATTAAATGAAAATTGCGGAGGTTGGAGAAGTACCATCTTCAAGGCAATTTTTTGGGTTATTTGACAATATTGACGAACACAAATATGTTTATGCGTAATGTTACTCGATCTGAAACTCCTTTGCTTCTGAAGGCGGAACCAGTATTTATTTATTTATAAAAAATTTAATTATGGGGCCTAGGAATCATGAGATCTTGTATTTTTTAACAAAAAGTAATGTGGGCCCCAGTTTTAATAATATATATTCAATAAAGTAATTAGTTTATGGAACAAATACATTTTAAATATAAAATTAAATTTAATATTTGTAAAAAATTAAAAATACACCTTAAGTATAATAAAAGCTCATATAATAAATAAAAATTTAATGATAAAAAATTTAATATATTTTAAAATTTGATATTTATAATTTATGCTTAAAATTAATCTAATAATAAATAAATTTATTAGATTAATTTTATTACTTAAAACATAATATTTATTTAATAAAAAGGGTTGTGTTTAAAGTAATTTATTATAAAAGTGATATGGAGACAGAGAGAGACAGAGGGAAGAGTTATTGGGAAACTAAAACATGTCAGGACACAAAAATCAAACACTGTATGTACTTAGTAAAATTTGTGTTTCTTTAGATGTACCCTAAAATAATGGAGACAATGGAAAGAAACCAAAAGTATTATTTTGCAGACAATAGAATCAAATCCCTATAGATTTCTCATACATTTGTCAATTTCATTTCTATGAGACCCAAAACAACCAGTATTAGTCGAACAACTTGCAACCTCAATTCACATTGCCATTGATTAAAAATTTAGAGATAATGTAACATGTTATAATAATGTTATATTACAAATTTGTCTTCATGAAAAGAGTCGGTCAAAAATTTACTGCGTCTCTGTCTCAGATCTCAATGATTGAGCTATTCTTTATTCAAAAGTCAATACAGATATTGTCAGAACCATAGACACACCTCACGCCAGCGTGTCTTGCAGTTTCATGAGATGTTTCTTTCCACACAATAACGCCAGCGATCTTGAAGCTTCCTCTTCCTTTAGCTGTATAATAATATGAAATTCATAATTACGACTGCTTTTCTTCATAGAATATTCATCATATATATATATATATATATATCTCAACATGCATAATTGTGCACAACTTATTTGATTCTCATACCTTTCATGTAGTTTTAATCATTTTGGGTTTTGAATTGCTAAAAAAATATTTTTCCTTCAAAATAAATGACTTGAGAAATATTATTTGTATTTTAAAAAATTATATTTAATCAAATAAAATGATTTTAATTAACAGTTCTTAAAATAATTATGCATAGTATTTCTCCTTAGTATAATATTTTCAAACAGTTTTGGGAAGACAAATTTGCATGGGAATTTAATACAAAATTCATGCATCATTATTGCCTTGCGATTGTGGCTTGTATGGATGTTGTCGGTTGGATTGAGATTGTGGGTTGTTATTATTTGATAGTAGCTGGATGCAGTGGGTGAGCTACTTTGCGATGGTCGTGCTACCTACACTCCACCATGAGATGTCATGACAATCTGGAATTATTTCCCCCATTGTTTTTGCCTACATGATGATGCGGGATATTGATTGACCCTTCGGGTCTTTTGTCGCTTGTGTTTGTACGATATGCATTATTGAGAATTCATGTGCTCACACACTAGTCGTTAATCAACAATTATGAAAAAAAATATGTGGAATACTAAACAAGTACCAAGCACCACAATTTTTTAAGGAAACCCAACAGTGAGAAAACCTCGAGTCTATGTAGCAACCAACCTTAAAAACAATCCATTATAATAAAAAAGATTATAAAGGATTTACTCAACCTTGTTTAACACATTTTGTACATCCTAGATGCAGCGTATGCTTCGACACAGCAGGAATCCACATTTGTTGTACCTTAGAATCCACCAAGGATTTTGTATGTGACGATCTCGTTGGGAGTCCACCTACCTCAAACCAACTTTGATAGCCATCAAGGGTCTTCGGGTGACCGTTAGAGATTCTAGAGTCCACCAGTCAACTTAACAAGTATTTTGGCGTTTTTCACTCACACTCAAACACTCTCTCACTCACTTATACATTTGATTTAGCACTCAAGACTATGAGAAAGTACAATATGAAAGAGAAACATGAAACTCAATCAATGATCTTCTATTTTTCTCAATAGCTTCAATGATTATCTTGATGAGAGACTCTTGATTTTATATAAAGACCTGTCTCAATGATGATAAGAGGAAAACATGATAATGACTAAATTATTATTATCAATTAGTTTGCTTAATCTCTTGGAGATTATCATTTAGTTTTATCAAATGGTAAGTACTTATTAGAAATAATAAAAATGGGTACTACTTGTACCCCAGAGTTAACTAAGAACACTCCAAAATCACAAAAAACACTCAATCTATTAACACTCCAGCTGACCCTACCTCCATCCCTTCTTTCTCCTTCTTCCCTTCACTCTCCATCTTCCCTTGCAACACCACACCCATCACTCCTTCTCCTTCCCTCCTTCTCCTTCTCCTTCTCCTTCTCCTCCTTCCCTTACATGAAGACAGGCCTTCGACAGGTTGGTGTGAGCAACGGCAACGCCATAGCTTAGCCTATCTCCTTCTCTCCTCCTTCGTCTCTACTCCACTTTACTCTTTCAGTGTGACTGTGAGATCTATATAGGAGGTTGAACAAAAGCCACTCACATCAAAAGCTACTCATAACAAAAGCCACTCATATCACTCATATCAAGAATCGGAGAATCAGAGAATTGAGTGAGAGAAGTAGAGAGGGAAAGAGAACAAGAGCTTTGAAAGCAACAACTTTCGCAAAGGTAGACAAAAGGAATGAAACTATTTCAACTCGATCCCCCACTTCATTGGCTACAAAGTGAATCAGTCAAAGAGCAGATATTCCAAGGAAAGAAGAATTTTGCTTTGAAAGGCAAGGAAATCACTCCAAGAGCTACAAGGTAAATTAGGGCTACTAGGTCTAATTTTATTTATTTTTTTATTTTCTTTAATCTCAACGTTGATCTCATCAACGGCTGAAATTATGGGTTGCAGACTGTAAAATTGGAAAAAAACTGAAATTGGGATGTACTCATAAATGTTATGTTTTTGAATGGGGTGTACTTAGTTAAGTAAGGGGTGTAAATAGTCTTCATCAATAATAAATTTATCATAAGGAGAGATAACAAAGAGATTTATCTCCAAAGAAAGATATCGTGAAACTTGTCACAAAGGATAAGATCATTACATAAAACAATCTCACCAAACCATATTTAGTTAATCTGTTAGTAATTTTGCATCCATCAACTACCCAATAGATAAGAGTTTTATCAATGATAAAACATATTATGTTTAGGAGATTTAAATCAAGTACGTCATGATATATTCAAAAGTCTCCCACCCCACTTTTCAGAATTTATCCAACCAGATACTTTAGACATCAAATATGAGATAAATTTATCCAATCCATGTTTAAGATAAACTCCTTATCCTTTGGTGGGATATTAATAACAAACATGTAACTAAGAGATAAGATGATGAAAATCATCTGATCATGATTAAGTCTATCTTATCAATTAGTTTGTTAAATCTCTTAAATGGATAAATCAGTTATCAATTGATAAATAAGAGAATAAACTTATCTATGATAAACCTAATCCTATCATTATCACTTAAAAGAATGCATATCACACACTGCTAGAATGTTTTTGGGATAGTTATTACTGGGATCCCTAGCTTTGTTGTTTTTAGGATTAGAATTTATTGTTATGAACTTGTGCATGCTTAATTTCGTAGAGACGCATTTATCTTGTTTTAATTATTGCCAGTTTGATTTGTTGTGGATTGGGATTGAAATAAAGATTTTATTGAAAAACTTTGCATGATTTTTATAGTTAAAGGTATTTTGGTTTTTTCGCTGACCCCGTTTGGACGGCACGTTACATGTCTTGGTTTACTCTAAGTACATCAAAAAGGTGTTTGAAAGTGTGAGCCAGTCGTTTTTATAGTAATAAAAATGTCAACTTGAATCAACGGAGGCAATGTGAACAGCTAAGTGACTTCTGCTTCTCTCCCCTCATTAAAATATTACAATATTTATTCATGTGTATTAGAAAGAAAGCCTACCAATAGCTGGCAGTGCCCGTCCCAAAATATTCTTCGTCTTAAAATATGAGAAAGTTCTCATCTCTCGAAAATGGTTTTCTACGACCCATTCAAATTAGGACACTAATTATATATGGACAATGCTAGAGACCCCCAAAATTTGACCCCAAAAATCCCTCAAATCTATATGGTATTAAAAAAGTCATTGATTAAAAACACACATGTAGGATCCACTTCACATCCAACACTTCACATTAAATGGGGGTCTTTTGGAGGTCACTTTTTGAGGGTCTCAAGCATTATTCATTATATATAGCGTAAATGACCCTCACACACCTAATGACATGTGACAATTTAGATCCCATATTTTGCATGGAGCAACCAACCTCCAGTTGATACGTGACAAGAGCATGACGTTTTTATTTTTAATATTTATTCATTTTGTAGATTTTCTGGTGATTATTAGCTTGAAA
This sequence comes from Tripterygium wilfordii, assembly GCF_013401445.1. Taxonomy (NCBI): domain Eukaryota; kingdom Viridiplantae; phylum Streptophyta; class Magnoliopsida; order Celastrales; family Celastraceae; genus Tripterygium; species Tripterygium wilfordii. The sequence continues at coordinate 5,427,466 of NC_052232.1, read as the reverse complement.
TCTAGGAATCAATAGTTGCTGGAGATTAGGAGTGTTTGAGAATCAATGTCCAAAAGGGCACAAATAGGAAAATTATTGTCTTAACGGTTTATCCTCTTTCAAATCAGTTTGTTAAAAGAAATACGAGTTTGTAGCAGAATTATCTCAAAAGAAGTTTAGGAGAAGTCAGAGTTTGTTAGCCTTACATCCCTAAATTCTCTTAGACACGTTTCCAGCTGCTACACGACACTAAAAAGCCGAGATGACGTTCGTCCTATACTATGAAGAAGAGGAAATTTTCCCACCACCTTTCGTGCAGGAGTATAAACAAAATGGCGATTGTTAGCCATATTTTCACAATTTCAAGCACGAAGCCTGCAAACCAAGAAGGAGGAGCGTCCCACAACCTCCTAGAGCACCCACATCTACCCTGAAGAAAGAGCATGACTAGAGAAGTGTTGCCATCATCCCCGTTTTCAGGAGTTGGTTGCGGTTATTCAGAATTCTGACCTAACAACTTGAGCAGCAAGCAAGATGACAATTCCCCACTACTTTCCACGTTCGCACATGCATGTCAAGAACGTACTTAGAGAACAGGAGTTGAAGATCACCATAGTCACCATGAAGAGTATAAAAGAAGAAAGAAGAGAAGCCTATAGGCACCCCATGTCAAATACAGGCTCCGCGTTTGCATATCTTTACTGTTTTCTTAGGTAATGACTTTTGTCACTTATCTTTTCAATTATCATGGCTCCAGTCAACCAGTTTCTAGCTTAGCCATTTACTTGTCAAAGCCTCTGATGCATTCCAGCAATGTGTTTTTTTTCATTTCTTTCCAATAGAAGTCATTTTGTTCTAGTGGTAGCCTTCGTCCTGTTTTTCCAACTTGGCACGATACAATTTTAAGTCATTTTTTCATAAGACAACTTCAAACCAATAGCCTTGTGTTCATAGCCTGCATACAGTCCGTTTGGTGAAAATGTCATACTTGGTGTAACCCTTTATCAAAATCTTTAGACTGATGGTAAGTCCTGATACACATGAACACACATTTGTTAGTCATCGACATGTTTAACAAAAAGAGATTGGGAGGAATCGTAGTTTGACAACAATTGAGTCCATAGCAGGCAGTAACATTTGATTTGGCATCACAAATTGACATACACCCACCAACTGTTGTACCATACTGGGATATGGTGGCAAAGTTATCACAACCTATAGCTGTGAATCTATTGTGCTCCCTGGAGAACACAAACGGGCTCTTCGAAAGGTCAACGATGCCCGGGAAAGCCAACGATGATGTGTTACGACAATTTGATGATATCACTGGACTCATGACGCGAACTACCATATCTTTTACTGACACTTTCACCAGTTCCATGTTGATGATCTTTATGAAAGGTTTTGCAGGATTAAATGAGGCGTTACATATAACTTCAAATCCCTCGCCCATGGAACAATTGCCTTCGTCTCCAAATCCGATTCCGAATGGATAGGGAATAAGAACATCTCCACATCTCTCTTGGCATCCAGGCATTGCGAGCAATGCTGATGCTGTCCATGTTCTGGTTAGCCATAGTAGCAACATAATTGGAATCACAAAGTGAAGTTGAATCTTCATTATCTTGAGAGGGTATGTGAATCAAATAAAACTATCTAACGACTATTCTGTAGGTGCCAAAAATGGTATGGCCCCGCCTGGTCCCACATCGACAAGATGAGCTGGATTGTCTAGGCCCCCAGGTTAACTATCACAGTTAGGCCCGAGACTAAAAAGCCAATCTTTGGGTCCATATACAATCTTTACATTACTTGCTACGTAATATAAACAGTATTCTGACACCAAAACTGTCATATTCTCTGACACTTATCTACAGGATCTTTATAGCTTTATAGACTGGTCACTTTATTATGATCCTTCCTTAGCATGATGGAACTAGGTGTCAAAGCATCCGCAGGTGTTGGCGACCCAGTACAGTCGCCAGAACATAGTAATGGCGACACCACCTATAAACGCCATTACTCGGACTACATCACTCATAAAGCAGTTCTTGTCAGTCTAATCTACAGCCGATATTTACAGGTGTGACTGGCTCACATCCTTAGGTATGGCTTTCTTTCATATACGTATCTATTCATTAAATACCGCCTACAAAACTTCCATACTATCATCGACACCTGTCTTAACTATGACATATTGTTACTTTACCGCTTACCCTGACACAACCGGGATAGTAGACTTTTTATACACTTCCTTCATACAATTCGGTCCAATGATATAACTGGAATGGATACACAATTCCCGGGGTCGATCCTCATTCTCTATTAAGACCCCCCTCTTTTCATATATAAAGGGGGGGAGAGCGTTCTTCAAAAGGACCCGAGAAAACAGAACAAAAACACTTTCTACCAATTCCAGAAAAGACCTACTCAGACAAAACACCTAAGACTATAGCTGGTCTTCCATCTCCGACAAGTACTAACTTGATCGTCGGAGCCTCCACGACCGGCACCCCCCGAGCCGGTTAAGGAGCTTTCACGGTTTGCCTTGTTGTGAAACTTGCAGGATCCAAGGCTGCAAACGGACCCCACAGAAAGAAAGATTGACCTTTCAACCATTGTAGAAATCGGCTCCTACAATTTGGCGCGCCAGATAGGGGGGCCTTTTGCAAGTATTTGGCCGAAAAGATTTCACAGCAACTTCCCGTTATGGCTGATACCAGTGAGGTCACTAACAACCAGCTGTTGGAACTCATGCAAGCCATGAGAGAAGACATGTCAAAGAACAAACAGCAAACGGATGCGCGGTTAGAATCAATGTCGGTCGATAACGCAGCACTCCGCGAAGAGGTTTCGCAGCTGAGAAGCCAAACCACTTCCCAAGGCCATGATCCCACTTCAGTCCGAATTCCACCTTTTCCTCGCCTTGAGCAAACACCACCTCCTAGAGACCCTTTGCCTTATCCTTTGAGTGCCCAGTTTGTTCCCGGGAGTACCCCCGGGGGATATGATACTTCTACTTCACGGGGTAAGGGACCTGCGACAGAAGAAATTCAGCAAAATGTTAACAGGGATGCCCCTGTAGATTTGACCGGTTCTCCAAGAAGTAGACTCCCACAGCCATCACGTTTTCCTGCTGCACCTTTCGCGGGACCCACTATCGCTTCAGTCGCCCAAGCTGCGATGGCCAAACAGATCATCGAACTACGGGGAGATATAGATAAATTGACTAAAGCACCTCCTGCTTTGGCCAAAATTAATGCCAATTGCTATACGGGATCACCGTTTGTGGACAATATATACCAAACGGATCTGCCGCACAGGTTCAGCGTCCCGAGCATGAAGTTATATAACGGGACTGATGACCCCGAGGATCACGTGGCTCACTACAAGTTAAAGATGGGCGCTATCGCCATACCGTACGGCATGCAAGAGACGTGCATGTGTAAAGGTTTCGGATCGACTCTTACCGGTCCGGCTCTGCGTTGGTACATCAACTTACCCAACGCAGTATTGCTTCTTTCGAGAAGCTAATCGAGACGTTCATGGTGCAATTCTCGAGCAGTCGGAAGATTCATAAGTGCTCTGATGATTTATACCGACTGCCCCAACGAGTGGGAGAATCTCTCCGTGACTTCCTGTCAAGATTCAACACGGAGAAAGTATCTATACCCTATTGTGACCCAGGAACAACTATTCAAGCGCTCCGGAGTTGTTTACTCCCAGATGGGGAGTTTTATGAAGAACTCACAAAATGTGATGTTAGGAGTTATGAAGAAGCTCTGATGAAAGCTACTGTATTTGTTCGCTGGGAGGAGGATGCGAGGAGAAAGCCAGTTAATCCTCCTAAAGAAGAGAAACGAGAGGACAAACGTCCTAGGAAAGATCAATCCACCTTTGGCGAGCCCAGCAGTAACTGGCGCTCCCGCAAATCTGGAGCATCAGATTATGCGAAAAACTGTCCCGAGTACCCTCTTAAGATACACCAAGTCGAGGCTGTACAAGTCTTGAAAAAGATGGGCAGCGAGGTGAAGTGGCCGCCTAAGAAAGAGACCGAAGGATGGAAAGACCCCAAGAAGTGGTGTGACTTTCATCAGGACATTGGCCACACTACTCCTGATTGCAGAGGACTTAGATACGAAGTGGATTACCTGCTGAAAAGAGGTCACCTCAGAGAGTTACTTTCTGAGCGCGGTAGAGCAATCTGGGAAAAGAGGAAAGTTGATGACCCAGAAGCATTGCCCCCGCCGCCACCAATTACTCAAAATTATTGTGTGATTTCTGGGGGATCAGAGATCAGTGGATTGTCCCACACCTCTGCCAAGAAGCACGAGAAGGAAGCAGCAAACCCCGCTGCTAGAATGGCACGTTCCCTTGGAACTTTCACTAATCAGGTGATGGTCTTCGCGGATGATGAAGCTACCCAACTGTTACACCCGCACCATGATGCTTTGGTGCTCACACTTCAGGTTGCAAACATCAACCTGAAGCGAATTTTAATTGACAATGGGAGTTCCGCCAATGTGTTGTTCTTGGCTGCCTACAAAGGAATGGGCCTAGATGAGACCTTGATATTACGGAAGTCAACGGCTCTTATCGGGTTCAATGGTGAGGTGAGCCATTCAGTGGGAGAAGTTGTGTTACCCATCTATGCTCCAGGGTTGAACAAGCAGACTCGGTTTTCCATCGTAGATTCACCCTCTGCTTATAATGCTATTTTAGGACGACCTTGGTTGCACGCGATACGGGCCGTACCTTCCACATATCATCAAGTCCTGCGCTATCCTACCAATAATGGCGTTAGGGAGATTTTGGGAGATCAACACTCTTCTAGGAGTTGTTATAAAACCACCATGAGGAGCAAGGGAGAATCTTCGTAGCAGTTACAGAACCAGACACCCGGTCTGGAGCCAGATGAGCCAGGAATGGAGAAGCTTGACGAAGTGCAGATCCATCCTGACTTTCCAGATCGTAAAGCCCTGATTGGAGCGCAGTTGCCTGCTCATCTACGACAGAGACTGATCCAGTTCTTGTCACAGCATCATGATTGTTTTGCTTGGAGCTACGAAGATATGACTGGGATAGACCCTGATGTTGTGATGCATCAGCTCCAGGTTAATCCTGAGTATCCTCCTGTCAAGCAGAAGCGGAGGAAGTTTGCTCCTGAACGAAATTTAGTGATTAATGAAGAAGTTCAGAAGCTGCTAGATAATGGGTCTGTAGTGGAGGTACAGTACCCTGATTGGTTAGCCAACGTTGTGGTTGTAAAGAAAAAGAATGGCAAGTGGAGAGTCTGTATTGATTTTACAGATTTGAATAAAGCTTGCCCAAAAGATCCCTTTCCACTGCCGCACATAGACATGATGGTTGATGCAACAGCTGGTCATGAGTTGTTGAGCTTTATGGATGCTTTTTCGGGGTATAATCAGATTTTAATGCATCCGGGAGATCAGGAGAAAACAGCTTTCATTACCGATAGAGGAATTTATTGCTATAAGGTGATGCCCTTCGGGTTGAAGAATGCCGGAGCCACATACCAGCGATTAGTGAATAAGATGTTCTCGAAGTATTTAGGGGACACCATGGAAGTGTATATTGACGATATGCTGGTAAAATCCTTAGCTGCCGATCAACATCTCGAGCACCTTCAGCAAGCTTTTGATTTGCTGATTAAGTATAATATGAAGTTGAATCCTGCCAAGTGTTCCTTTGGAGTGGCATCTGGGAAATTTCTTGGGTATATGGTCACGAAGCGAGGAATTGAGGCTAATCCCGATCAGATTCGATCCATACTTAACATTCCCTCTCCGACTTGTGTCAAGGATATTCAGAGGCTCAACGGGAGAGTGGCGGCCCTTAGTCGTTTTATTTCCAGATCATCCGACAAGTGTTGTCATTTTTTCTCCACCTTAAGAAAGTCTGTTAACTACAAGTGGACGCCTGAGTGTGAAGACGCTTTAAACCAGTTAAAAGCCTACCTTACCTCCCTTCCACTACTGTCCAAGCCCAGCACTGGGGAGCAGCTGTACATGTATTTGGCTGTCTCTGAGGTAGCTGTAAGCGCGGTTTTGGTCAGAGAAGAAAATAAGAAGCAGTTGCCAGTATACTATGTGAGTAAGAGTCTGCTAGATGCGGAAACCCGGTATAGTTTACTGGAAAAGCTAGCTTTAGCTTTGGTGGTTGCCGCCAGAAAACTGAGGCCGTACTTTCAATGCCACTCGGTTGCTGTGGTGACAAATTTCCCGTTGAGGAGCATACTCCATAGACCCGAGTTGTCGGGAAGGATAATCAAGTGGGCGGTGGAGCTTAGTGAATACGATATTACATATCAACCGAGAACCGCAATCAAGTCACAAGCCCTGGCTGATTTCGTTGCTGACTTTGCTCCGTCAACACAGCTAGAGGCAGATAAAGAGTTGCTTTGCATGGTAGATCAAGCCCCAAAGGTATGGACCTTGTACGTTGATGGATCTAGTAACGTCAGAGGCAGTGGTCTGGGAATTGTACTGATCTCTCCAGAAGGGAGTATAATTCAACGGGCAGTCCGATGCGGTTTCCACGCAACCAATAACGAAGCAGAGTATGAAGCCTTAGTTATTGGTCTAAAGCTGGCCAAAGAACTGGGAGTCACAAGTTTGAAGGTTTACTCAGATTCGCAATTGATAGTAAATCAGTTTATTGGTTCTTATCAGGCCAAAGATCCGAAGATGACTTGTTATCTGGAGCTAGTAAAGGAACTGCAACTGGCGTTCGTGGAGTTCTCCGTGACTCAGGTTCCACGAGCAGAGAATTCGTATGCGGATGCACTGGCCCATCTCGGGTCGTCAATCCAATCTAACCAGGAGCAGACGATTCCTCTGGTACACCTGAAGTGGCCGTCAATTAGCAATCAGAAAGAAGTAGAGAAGCAGAATGATTGTGAGATTCTTCCTGTTAGTTCAGACCAGACATGGATGACACCGTTTGTTCAATACTTGGTTGATGGTGTTCTGCCAGCAGAGAAGAATGAGTCTAGACGTTTGGTCGCTAAAGCTGCGCGGTATGCAGTACATGATGGGCAGCTATATAGAAGATCTTATTCAGGTCCTTTGTTGCGATGTGTAAATTCAGAACAAGCCCAGTATGTGTTGGCAGAATTGCATGAAGGAGAGTGTGGTAATCATTCTGGAGGAAGGAGTTTAACTCATCGAGCACTGACTACGGGGTATTATTGGCCGACTATGAGATCAGACGCAATTGACTATGTAAGGAGGTGCGATAAATGCCAGAGATTTGCTCAGATTCCACGCATGCCACCAGAAAAACTTACTCCTATCGTGGCACCTTGGCCCTTCATGAAATGGGGGATGGATATAGTTGGTCCTTTGCCCAAGGCATCCGGGCAACGGCAGTACTTTCTGGCCATGACTGATTATTTCACCAAATGGATTGAGGCTGAGTCTTACTCACTGATCAAAGACCTGGATGTGAAGAAGTTCGTCTGGAAGAATATTATATGCAGGTTTGGAGTGCCTAAAGAGATCGTGACGGATAACGGCCCACAGTTTGCAAGTCATAAGTTTCAGGAGTTCTGTGCGAATTGGGGAATCAAGGTAGATTTTGCGACGCCAAGGCATCCCCAATGTAATGGCCAAGCTGAAGCTTCCAATAAAACTTTGATCAGAACCCTGGAGAAGCGTCTGGAGAAAGCTAAAGGTGCTTGGGCTGATGAATTACCTGGAGTGTTGTGGTCTTACAGGACAACTTCACGAACGCCTACGGGGGAAACTCCTTTCTCTCTTGCATTTGGCTCTGAGGCCGTCATACCAGTTGAAGCTGGACTCCCATCTGCTAGGTTTCAGTGGGCTAATGAACAAAGGAAATGGCAGGAGTTGAATGATCAGCTGGATACTATTGATGAACTAAGAGATCAGGCGTTCACGAGAACAGCTGCATACCATGATAAAGTCTCAAAGTACTTCAACCAAAATGTTCGAACTCGAGCATTCCGAGAGGGAGATTATGTGCTCAGGAGAGTCTTTGAGAATACCAGAGAGCTAAACGCTGGGAAGCTGGGTCCGAACTGGGAAGGCCCATATTTGATCGACAGGGTACTAGGAAACGGCGCCTACAGACTACACAGGGAAAATGGAGAAGCGATCTTGCATCCTTGGAACGCCGTTCATCTAAAGTTGTACCATTTCTAAACACGCATGATTTTTTGTCTTTATATTGCTATAATTGTAGTTTAAATATTTCTTTTAGTATCTTTATATATTTAAATATCTATAGTTCATTATATGTGTTATTATATGAACTAATTTAAGCTTCGGAGTGTCGATGGGAGTCCCATCGACTACCTTTGATTGTTCTTTTGAGCGCAGGGATTGTAAAGCCCGAAAAAATAATGGACAGTCGTTTGTTTGGATGCCACAGCATGGGAACGCCATCGTACCAGATAAGTTTTCATGCTTTCACAAGTTTTGCTGTTTTGACGAGTTTTATTACTTCAGCTTTGCAACGTATTATATTTGCAAAATATTTGAGGCATTAGAGAAAGAAATACTGATTTTATATAAAAAAAAAAAAGAAAAAAAAAAACATACATATAAAACATATGGTCTTTACGACCAAATGTTTAAGCTTTCGTTCATTTTATTTCTCGCTTCCTTAATCAAAACAGAAAGATTAAGGAGCGAGTCTTGGAGCTTAGCTATGTTCTGCTCCATAGCTTGCGATTCCGCAAGCTCTTCCAGTCGGAGCATGGCACAGCCAACGGTTTGCAGAGCTTTGGTAAGATCTGTGATCTGCTCCTCTTGGTCCTCCATGTCTTTTCTCATTTCTTTCATATCCTTCTCCATCTCGTTCATCGCCTCCTTTAGGTCGACGACGTACTGTGCAGGGTTTCGGCAATCAGGAGGAAGGAACGAACTTACGTCCCTATTGTCGTCAGAGTCAGATGGAGAGTTTACAGAGCTCTGAGAAGCAGCCATTTTTTGTAAAGACTGGGCGTAGTTATCTGGTCTGTAGGATAATTCCATTGCCAAAAGAGAATTAGCCTTTATATAGTTGCGAACCTTACCTTTTCATCTTCTCGAGAACACCCGAAATTAATTCTGCAATTAATTCTTTGTGGTAACCCAAGAGTCCAGATAAACTTTGCAACCGCAAAAATCTACACGAGCATTTAAGACAGGAAAAGAAGTCTAAACGTATTGAAAATTCTAAAATCTCTAAACATAAGAGGTGCTTAGAACTGTATTTGTTATAGTCAAAAAGGTATTAAATGACCGCCTCGATTATCCCAATCAGCGCATGTCATTAAACGCATTTATCACTGGGGGACAAAGGTTCATTCAGTATTAAAAATGTAGAAACATTGACTACGTATAATTACCGACGCCAAGACGTAACGTCGCCAAAGCAGCACCGAGACTTTTTGCGTTTCCTGACCAGAACAATGATACAAGGCACGGCTGATCAGACTCACCGTCAGTACTAGGCAACCCATATGAGCTTAGCCGGAACTGACAGTGTAGCCTGATCATCGGTACCAATATCACCAGATTCTCTTACCAACTCATCTTTAACCTTTACTCATCGAGTTGTTCTATCCTCCTTATATAGAACGCAATATTCTAACGGATTGAATCCTCTATCAAGTCCACCAATGGTGTTCTGAGACACGTGTTGATTTTTGTAAATTTTTGCCTGCCACTTGGCATATCTATTCAGTTCTTGGAGTTTGTTCAGTGAAGATTTTGTTACTCTGTTCGGAGATTCACCCTGCCATATTCTCTCCATATGGAAATAATTGAGGCAACGCGTCCCACCTTGTTAGTTTTAGTTTCATTACACGTCATTATCCGTAGTTTCAATTGGACTTTTAGAGTTACGTTCTAACAGTCCAACTTAAACTGGGGGACAGAGTAAGGCTATTGACTCTAGATTGCTACCAGAGTAAGGTTATTTATTGTAGATTGCTATGATAGGATATTTAAACTAAAAGGAAATTGGAAATACTAAATTATTCCAACAATTATTGCAAATAACAAAAATTCAAAACCAAACAAGTTCAAATAGTTTCTGTTGTCACTTCAATCTCAAATGGCCTCCGAGGTAATGGGAGGATCCGCACGCGCGATATCCTCATTTGCATTTTCAGGCTCAGAAGTTGAAGCTTCAATCCTAGGAGTCGGAAGTACTTCAGCTGGAGCATTTTCTGTGACAGTACCAGGTATTGGCGATTCACGGGCCTCAATGGGCAGTTGTTCAACAGTGGGGATATCACTCTCTGGAGGCGCCAGGTCTTTTTCGATGATAGGTTCTCCAATTGCTTCTTCATTCACAACCCATCTTTTATTAGGCTGGTAGTTTTCAAGTACTACCACAGCCTTCTTGAGCATCAAGTCCACATCCCATTTCGGATGTTCATTCTTTTTGTACTGGGTTAGCAATCTGAACCTCTCTGCAGCTTGACCAACACCTCCCATGGCCCCTATCTTGATAAGGTAGTTTTCCTCCATCTTCTTGGCCATTTCAACCTTTTCTGCTGTCTTCATTGTCTGCGCCGCCAACGCTTTGTTTAACAGGTCTTTCTCTCTGGAAACATCACCAAGTTGGTCAGCCAGTTGGTGTACCTGGAATTCCAGTGTGTTCACTTTGGTCTCTGCACTCTCCAGTTGTTTGGTGACTCCTTCCCAGCAATCCTTGAAGTACTGAGCATCTCTGATTGCTTGGTCGATCCTTGACTCGAATTGAGTGGCTTTGTATGCATCGTCATGTATTTTCTTTTCCAATGCACTCAATGATTCAGTTGATTGCAGGAGCTGCTCATCTGCTTCTTTCAATTTCTCTTCCAATCTTGGGATTTGAGCAGACATTTGAGTATTCTTGTTCTTCTCCCCAATCAATTGATACTCTAAATCTTTTTGTGCAGACATGACATTGGCCAAGTTGTCTTCCAGCCCCTTTACCATGCCTTCTAGTCTCTCCCTTTCAGTCCTCTCTTTGCTCAAACTGCCAATGGCGTTCTCTCCAGACCTGAGTACTCCTTGGAGTGCCTGTTAAGAACACAACAAAGGTGGTATTAGTCGTGTAAACTAATGACGATATACTGATACGTTCCTGAAACACTTACAGTAAAGCAATGAGCCACCGAGTAGTTGAACTGGCTAGGAAGAGGCATAGCATCCAATTTTTTGGCGTCCTCAGGGAAGACCATTTTCCTAATCCCAACGGGTGGAAGTACGGGAGCAGAAGAGACGGTCAAGGATTTGGGAATCCATATTGATATTTCTTCCATTTCACTTCCCGTGACGCTCAACCTTAGCCTAGGCTGAATATTCTCCCCACCTTGGGCAGTGTCCTCCACTTCTTGGTTACCCGCTGTCGCCAACTCAGTCCTAGATCCGCTTGCCATAGCTTCACTCCTGGCAACTTCTGATTCCGCGTTAGCATCAACGTAGCTGTCAGTTGTGGGGTCAAATTCTTCACGATTTTCGGTAGCCCGAGTCTCCACTAGTTCAGCAGTCTCTACCCTGGCTGTCCTGATACTTGGTAACCTCCTAGTTAAAGGCATTGTGTCCCTTTCACTGTTGTCTGAATCATCATCCAGAACAATGGCAGCCGACGCACTCGCGGTGGTAATGATAAGACCACCTCCCTTACCTCTGGGTCCCGAGGCAATGGCGTCGTGAAGGAGTTTTCTGGGCATTTCCGTCCCATCGCTGACGTTAGCAGTCGCCTTTTCAGTTGCTTTCTTCCCGCTGCCCCCAGTGCTTTTCGATTTTCCTTTGCCAGGAGGATCTTCTCTCTGTTTCATCCTTCTTTCAGGTATTTCCTCAGTTGATTTTCGTTTCTCTCCCGCTTTCTTGGCTTTGGACGTTTCTGCAGCACGCGTAGCTGCCTCGAAACCTCCACCCACCGTTTCCTGGCCCTGCTGATTTCTTTTAGCATCCTGCATCAGAGCTTCATACAGGTCGTCTGCATCGGTTATATCAGCAAACACGTTCTCAAACATTTCGTCACCTGCACATATGATAAAATAAGACGAATACTTTGAGCATGTTTGTTTGTTCGTTTGGACAGTTGAAATGTACTTACTTATGTATCTCCAAAGAGATGTTTTCTCCAATTTGCGTGCTGTTAGAATGTTTTTTCTGGATCTTTTACGTGCTCCAAGATTGTAAAACTCTTCTACTCTTTGAAGCACTTCGGGGCTGCTTCTCCACTTGCTTAGCAAATTCTTTGATGCTGCAAAGAAACGGTGCATAAGATTCAGTAACAAGCATAAACAGATGAAGAAGGAATGGAACTTACTATTTCCTTCAACCCAGTTTAAGGGCAGATCCCTATGAAGCCCATATACCAAGGCGCCCCTAGCAAAGATATATCTATCTTTCCAGTCAACAATATGGTCGTTGGAGACGGTGTCAAGAATTAGCTCCTCCCTGTTTCTCCGACGAACCAGGCAATACCTTCCTGGACCACTTTCTTTGGCGTAATAAACCACCGCCAATTCGTTGATCCCGAATTCGAGGTTTTCTAGTTCAGCCAAGCACTGAATGCTCAACAAAATTCTGAGGCTGTTAGGCATCCATTGGCTTGGGCATATTTGCCAAATCCTACAAGCATCGGCAAGCAACCTTGGTATGGGGAATCTCAATCCTATGCTGAAGGACAATAGATAAAACGACGTCCATCCAGGAACTTGAAAATCGACTCCCTCTGTGTCAGCTCCAGGTCTTATCTCAATGGATGAGTGGATTCTATATTTCTTTCGGTAGAAGTCCATATCACTTGCTGCCAAAGTCGATTTAGGGTTTAACCCTTTCGGTATTAACGGCCCTTCAATGTGGCCATTCCTCTCTGATCTTTCTCCTTCATTAACTGGTGCGCTGGTTCCGGCTCTATCGTCACCAGGTCCCTGACTCCCCGACCCAGACCATGAGTAGTTTACACTGGTTTCTTGTTCATCTCTGTTTTGATCGGCGGGAGTTCTACCGCTGCCGGATACTCTTTCATCCTCCGATTCTTGATCATGAGGTCGCATCATTCTATTAAATACAAACTCAGGGCAAGAGAGTGAGAATTACCTTCAATTGGTACGGTACGAGCGTCAATTGATGCCTTCCTTTCTTCCGTCTTCAGCAAATCTGAGCAATTTCTGTAAATTTCGGTTGAAAGTTTTTCTGAAAAACTAAGGGCACGATCTTTGAGTTTCAGTATTGTACGATTGTCCGTAATACCCTTGTGTTCGTCATGGTGCACGCTTACCGAAACGTGCTCTCCAAGGAACGATGGCGGTAACAATTCAAAATTTCAATGTGCACGTCAGACGCATTAAATGCTTGTCATGTTACGATTGACACGTGTCACGACCTCTATCTGCAACATTTTGATCTTGGCATAATGGCATTCATACAGTATTACTGTCACTATAAATACTGTTCATATATCTAATATTCTTTGGATTTATTGCAAATGGCAGTTGCAGAATAATAGTTGCAGTCCTTTCACTTTCCGTTTACATAGACCCTTGTACTACATTGAGTAAAACTCGTACTTACAAAGTCGCCATCAAGTGTTCTTTTTACAGGTGTTAGTCATCGCCTCTGAATACAAATCGGTTACATCGAATGGCTAGCATGCTAGTGCCAATTCAGGCCACGGCAATAGCTTCACCTCAGTCATTATGCTAGCGCCAATACAGGCCACAGCTATGACTCCAAAATAGCTTCTACGCTAACGCCCACGCTGGCTATGTGCAACCTCAAACAAACGAGGTTGTATACCTTGTCACCTTCAAACAAACGAGGGTGTCCCCTGTACAGCTTCGAACAAAGAAGTTGTATCTCACCAGCATCAGTGAATAACATTATACTAGGTTACACACGCCTCTTCACAACATACTCTATCAGGATCTTCACAGAAACCAGCATCTTGGACCGCCTTTGCTATACATTTCATCTTCAGTTATACTCATCCCTCTGTTTCTTGTTCATTGTAGGAAATTCGTTACGCAAACTCTCCAAGATGAATTTGTCTTCATGCTTAGAGAGTGGGGGACAATTGTAGGTGCCAAAAATGGTATGGCCCCGCCTGGTCCCACATCGACAAGATGAGCTGGATTGTCTAGGCCCCCAGGTTAACTATCACAGTTAGGCCCGAGACTAAAAAGCCAATCTTTGGGTCCATATACAATCTTTACATTACTTGCTACGTAATATAAACAGTATTCTGACACCAAAACTGTCATATTCTCTGACACTTATCTACAGGATCTTTATAGCTTTATAGACTGGTCACTTTATTATGATCCTTCCTTAGCATGATGGAACTAGGTGTCAAAGCATCCGCAGGTGTTGGCGACCCAGTACAGTCGCCAGAACATAGTAATGGCGACACCACCTATAAGCGCCATTACTCGGACTACATCACTCATAAAGCAGTTCTTGTCAGTCTAATCTACAGCCGATATTTACAGGTGTGACTGGCTCACATCCTTAGGTATGGCTTTCTTTCATATACGTATCTATTCATTAAATACCGCCTACAAAACTTCCATACTATCATCGACACCTGTCTTAACTATGACATATTGTTACTTTACCGCTTACCCTGACACAACCGGGATAGTAGACTTTTTATACACTTCCTTCATACAATTCGGTCCAATGATATAACTGGAATGGATACACAATTCCCGGGGTCGATCCTCATTCTCTATTAAGACCCCCCTCTTTTCATATATAAAGGGGGGGAGAGCGTTCTTCAAAAGGACCCGAGAAAACAGAACAAAAACACTTTCTACCAATTCCAGAAAAGACCTACTCAGACAAAACACCTAAGACTATAGCTGGTCTTCCATCTCCGACAAGTACTAACTTGATCGTCGGAGCCTCCACGACCGGCACCCCCCGAGCCGGTTAAGGAGCTTTCACGGTTTGCCTTGTTGTGAAACTTACAGGATTCAAGGCTGCAAACGGACCCCACAGAAAGAAAGATTGACCTTTCAACCATTGTAGAAATCGGCTCCTACATATTCTATGAAGAAAAGCGCGCAGTCGTAACTATGGCTGTCATATTCTGCGGAAAGAAGCTTTTCCATGCTCTCATAAAACTTCAAAACCGCTGGCGTGTGGTGTGCGGTATGGTTCTGACAATTTCACTACTGACTTTTGAACAAATAAAAGCTCAATCATCGAGTGCTGAGTCAGAGTCGCAATACATTTTTGGCCCACCTTTTCTCTCATCGACAAAATTGTAATATAGCACGTTACAATGTCTCTTTTGACCTTTGCATAAGCATGCATAGGTCAACTAACATTTATTTGCCCCGACTTTTTTTTTTTTTCACAAATATTTTGATCCAAGAGGTAAACGTGTGTGTCTATATACAAAACGTGTGTCTATATATATATATATATATATATATATATATTGTACGATGTCTTCTGTGTTAGACAGGATATATCCAAAATCCGGCACTGTTGGGAATATGCATATTTGAGTTATGCATAATCCGGAGGATGCATGTCTGCATCTATGGTTGAACAAGATTGGTTTGATTATTCGTTCATTGAAAATACTAATGAGGTGAACCAAATGGAGCATGTTCCTGCTGTGCTAGAGTGGGGGAGGTACTTTGGATCTTGTTGTTTGAGTGAAAGTTCCGATATCTTCTGTGGCAGCTATGGAAATTGTTGGAGATCGCTTACTCCCGATTCCTTGTGTATATGCGGCCCTTCAATTGTGAGAAGCGAAGGAATCGCTTACATTTCTGGCGAATGTTATGGTACTCTTTTTTTCTACTACACAAAATTTAGTATTCTAAAAGATTAGTAATGTAGCAATGACAGACATTTTTGTGGATTGACAGATGGGAACAATAAATGCTATAAACCAGACGACTATGTTTGTGATTTTTATTGCAACAACAGGCTTGGAGGCCAGACTTGTACTTGTCCAGCAGGCTACGAAAATAGGGGTGGAGACGGATGCTACCCCACTGCAGAACCAGTGACAAAAAGGTTTCCTCTGGCTATACTAATAGGTAATCGAATCTCTCTTATTGCCTTCTTATTTCACATAGACTACTTGCACAAGTATTTTGATTTACGCTGCTCAGCATTTTTTTTTTTTGGAAAAAATCAACAGATCGAAGACTAGTTGGGTTGCGATTTCATTCTCACAGTTATCTGCAAACCTAACCATTAATTTGCTGTTTATCAGGATGTTTGGCAGGGTTTGGGATGATATTGCTACTTATAGGTTCATGGTGGATGTACAAACTAGCGAAAAGAAGAAAGAACACAAAACTAAAGCAAAAGTACTTAAAAAGAAATGGTGGTTTATTGATGCAACAACAATTATCTTCAAGTGAAAGTAATATTGAAAAAGCCAAATTTTTTACTTCGAAAGAGTTGGAAAAGGCCACCGATAACTATAATGAGAATCGGATTCTTGGTCGAGGAGGGCAAGGAACAGTTTACAAAGGAACGTTGATAGATGGAAGAATTGTGGCGATTAAGAAGTCAAAACTGGTAGACAAAGATAAACTCGAGCAATTCATCAATGAGGTGATTATTTTATCACAGATCAATCATAGAAATGTGGTTAAATTACTAGGATGTTGTTTGGAGACAGAGGTTCCATTGCTAGTTTACGAGTTCATTCCTAACGGAACACTATTCCAAGTACTACATCACAAAACTGAGGAGGAGTTTCGACTTACATGGGAAATGCGCTTGCGAGTTGCTGTAGAAGTTGCAAGTGCTTTATCCTATTTGCATTCATCGGCTTCGATTCCTATTTATCATCGTGATATCAAGTCTTCGAATATACTTCTGGACGATAAATACAGAGCCATAGTTTCTGATTTTGGCACTTCAAGATCTGTAGCAGTTGATCAAACTCACTTGACAACTAGAGTATTGGGAACGTTTGGATACTTTGACCCGCAATATTTCCAATCGAGCCAGT
This sequence comes from Tripterygium wilfordii, assembly GCF_013401445.1. NCBI lineage: Eukaryota > Viridiplantae > Streptophyta > Magnoliopsida > Celastrales > Celastraceae > Tripterygium > Tripterygium wilfordii. The sequence continues at coordinate 5,410,522 of NC_052232.1, read as the reverse complement.
TTACTGATAAGAGCGATGTTTATAGCTTTGGAGTAGTACTTGTTGAGCTCTTAACTGGAAAGAAACCGATCTTTTCCTCCTAATCTGAAGACGAGATAAGTTTATCAACACATTTCTTGTTTTTAATGGATGAAAATCGTGTGTTTGAAATCATCGATGCTCGAGTTGTGAAGGAGAGCAAGAAAGAAGAGATCATGGTAATGGCTAATCTTGCAAGAAGATGTCTAAACTTGAACGGAAAGAAGCGACCAACAATGAGAGAAGTAACCATTGAATTAGAAGGGATAAGGGTGTCAAAAGGAGCTGCAGTATCTTATGTAATTGATCAAAGCTATCAAGACGACGATTATAGTGAAATAACTAGGTCTTGGGATACTACTACATCTATTGATACTACTTTGAAAAGCGATTCCGCGAGATTGCTATAGATATGGTAATTGTTGATGCCACAGAGAAGTAAGAGTAGACTCGAACCTTGTCCTAAAGAGTATGCTTTCATATATGGTTTCTCACGTTTTGTAGAATTTTAGATTTACATGTGTGTTGTGGCAGGTTGCTGCATTGTAAGTGTTGCACTGATTTGGTCGGATTTGGAGGCTCTGTAATTCCTTTAAAATTGTAGAGTCTACAATTTGAATCCAAGGGTTTAGAAGGTGTGCCACATCACACCACGTGTTTATTTTTTCATTTTTAAAACTTGTGACTTTTTTCCCTACATTAGATGTGAATTGTAAACTTTAGAGAATTGTAAGGCCCCCAAATCCGATTTGGTCCATGTTGTTGGACCAAAGGTCCTAGATTTTAGTTTTGATGATTGTATCATGCCATATTATTTGATTCCATGTATTATGTGACGAATTTGAGTGCAAATAATTTGAATTTGAAACTTGCACAAAATTAGTTTTTATTATAAGTGTTTATACCTAGTTGTGAATTCAACGATCGTTTTTGTATCAAATGAACTCTAATTAAGCTGAAATTTTACAGAGCCTTATTTACATCATTAGGACCATTTTTGGTGAAGAAGCAAACATGGCTCCAGCTACTCTGAGAAGCAAGCATGGTTGTAGCAATTGTGGCAAAGCTTGGAGCTGAGCACGAGGGTCTTCACATGGGGCAACAAGTCGAGATACCCCAAATTCAAATACACTTTAGGGATTGATATAATTTTTTTGATTAAATGTTATGATGTCCTAAAAAGTTGTCAGGGATTTATCATGTAAAATGGCCTTTGACATATGTAACACGGTATTAACTGGGTTATTCAGAGCTGTATGAGTAAGAATTTGTAACGGCCCATCTCCAAGCCGGGCCCATGGGCGGTACCCCCAACCCCTCTCCTTTTCCCCAGACGGGTTGTTGATGGTGAGACTCGAGCCCCCGATCTCACACACCCTTTAACATAAGGCTAAATGCACCATATGCTACCAACTAAGCGCCTGGGGAAAAGGAGAGGGGTTGGGGGTAGCGGCCCATGGGCCCGGATTGGAGATGGGCCGTTACATAAAAACTGCCTTTTTATAGAGTTCCCCTGCCAGACACGGGCCACAGGATACCTCCAGGATCCATGGTCCAGACAGCCCAACCCATCTCCTTTTCTCGAAGAAGGTTGTGAACTCTATAAAAAGACAGTTTTTATATAACGGCCCATACCAAGCCGGGCCCATGGGCCGCTACCCCCAACCCCTCTCCTTTTCCCCAGGCGGGTTGTTGATGGTGAGACTCGACCCCCCGATCTCACACACCTTTTAACATAGGGCCAAAGACACCATATGCTACCAGCTAAGCCATGCCTGGGGAAAAGGAGAAGGGTTAGGGGTAGCGGCCCATGGACCCGGCTTGGTATGGGCCGTTACAGAATTTATGGAGGAAGAGAACCTAGTGAGAATTAACTGGGTTATTCACAACAATGTAGGACAACTACGGGCGAGGAGTTTTCTCAGGAGCAACAAAACAAAAAGGAACCCCATTCAGATTATGGCCAGGACTGTATTATGGTCATATGGAGGGTAAAGAATAGCATATATAATATTCTCCAAACAACAGATTCTATTATATAGCTGCTTTATAGGCGTCAAACTTATCATCCAAAATGAAGATCAGTTTGCACAACATGGTTTACCACCTATTTCTGCATTGAATCTAACTCAACTCACTGAAAACCCCATTTAAGTTGTTTCCGTGTACACAAAAGTGGAATAACTTAGTTCACCACAAGAATCGAACCAAATTGTAAATCAAATACTCTCAATCATTTGATATTTGGGAAAAAATGCTTAAATTTATTTCTCAAATGGTATTAAGCAAGTAGGCTACAATGCCTAAATATCAAGTAGAAGACCCTACTCAATCAGCTCATTCAGTAACAGAACTATTGGAAGCAACTTGTAACTACACAGTGAAATCAATCATAAACGACAATGACATTGTAACTTTGATCCAGAACAACAAATCTAACACTACCCTCAAATAGAAACTATCAATTTCAAGTTTCAAAGAGATCACTCACCGAATCAATAAATTGAAGTCAGTCTCACTGGAGCCTTCTTCTTCTCAGCATCGCCAATGCCACCTGCGACAATCCTCAATACCTCCTTAGTCGCCAAATGCTCGCAAATTGACACCGTAATCCACATGATATGCAAATCCCAAGCAAAATCTAGATGATGATAGAAATGAATCGTCACAATTTCGTCCTCCAAATCATCACATCCCGCCGCCTCAGTAACCACCACTAACACTAACAACAGATGGAACCGAAAAATCGACAACATTCTCCATTCTCAGAACCATCTCCGCCCAACAACTTCGGCCTGGTCCGCCCTTCTTACCAGTAGCGCCTGGGTCATGGGTCTGCCAGTATTTCGCGAGCTCTGATAAAATGACAGGTTGGCCGAAGCCAGAACTCAAAAATAAATCGACAGGTGGACAGAACAAGTCGGCCGTAGGACAAAACCCGTTTTAAGTGCCTTTCTGAACTTACGGTTTACATTATTCAAGTAACAATTGGGCCTTACTCGTCGGACTCCGGACCGCAGGACAAAACCCATTTTGTTTGAGGTTCACTTCAAATTAGGTTCCGTTTGACAGAGCTTATTTGTTATCAAAATAAGTTAACTTATAAGCTATAAAAAATAAACTAATTTATAAGCAGTGAGATAAATTATCAAATGTTTGGTGAAATTTATAATCTAAGCTAATTTATAAATTCTAAAAAAATCTATTTAAATTTAATTTAAAAGATAGAATAAAGTCTTTTATAATATTATATATAATATTATCTTAATAAAAGAGAAGAAACAAAAAAATGAAACTCTTATAATTAAGCTCTAAATTAAGCTTCAATTTGAAGCTTATTTTTTTTGGAGTTTATTAGAGCTTATAAGTTAGCTTATGTGGATTGTTTGACAAACTTATTTTGAAGCTCATAAGCTAGCTTATTAGCTCCAAAATAAGCTTTACCAAATAGACACATACTTTGTGCCCTCTCTCCCTTTTAGTTCTGAGTATGTTTCTCCTTTTGCTTGTATTTATCTTATTTTTGGTAATTACATGAAATAACATTCAGAAAACAACTTGGTGTACTGAGCAGTAAATGAGATACAAAACAGCTTTAAGAAAGACAGCTTCACTTTGTCTGATAAAATTTACTTTACATTTACAATGATCTTCTCAATCTTACCTTCACATTTCGGCTCAAAAATAAAAAGCAAACTCGAATATTCTCTACATTCAGGGCTCTTATATAACATACCAATTTTACAAAGCTTGTACACCAAAAACAATAAAAATATGACTGATTGCTGAAATGGCAACATACGAATGGGCCTTACACATGTCCATCCCTCTACAATCCCTCAGACTTTAACATATAAAGAAAGATAAGGAATCCCACTTACTTTAAAGATCCAGCCAAAGATGTAGTCATCAATCACTTATTTCAACGACGGGATAAGTATTATGGAAACTCTAGAAGTTTAAAAAAAAAGGTGAGTTAAACCCTTAATCTTTATTGAGGCCAAGCCATCTCTTCATCTTTCAGTTATGGTCCACATTAGCCCTCAAGCCATTTTGCAGTAAAAATAGTTTGATGTGGACATCATTTTCTGACATGTATTTTATTTTGTTAAAAATTTAAAAAATAAAAATAACTCTCTTCTTCCTCCTCCATCACTCTTGCCGCCATCAACAATCGAGCACGAATCCTAGCAGAGACGATCATTTCATCCACCCCCACCCCCATCGCCAGAGTCTTGCCTGTGAGCAAGGGTTGCGATTGAGCAGTGGTTAAAGTTTTAGGAGTTGTGCCCTACACCTAAGTTCAAGTCCTACTATATTATATATATATCAAAAGATGGGCCTTGGGGCTCTTGGGGCCTTTGATTTCTTAAAACACATATTATTTTTATTTATCACTTTTAAAAATAATAGTTTTTATTTTATTGAAACTGTAAAACGTATTTTGTTAAAATCGAACATTACGTCGATTTGAGAAGTCACGTCGTTGCTGTTTTATCCCAGGGACGACGTTGTTGTATACTGCTAGCACAAAATTCATAGGCAGAGCCACGAAATCGTCTTAAAGAGAGCGACCTAGTTCGTGACTCGACCATCTTCTCAAATTTGATTCGGTTTATTCTTATTTGTAGATTTTTGAGGTAATATCAATCTGTTTTTTGTGTCACTATTTCAACAATTTTAAGACGACCATTGTTCTGTTATGGAAGGTGAAAATAAGTATGTTGCTAATTTTGATAACAACAATAATCTGCCTTTCAAGTTTGAGGGTCTGAATTTTAAGAGATGGAAAAATAAGATGTTCATTTTATCTTACTATAATAAAGGTTGTTTATGTGTTGACTACTGCCAAGCCCACTGAAGTTAATCCATCTACTACTAAAAATACTAAGGCTATTGAGAATTGGGTTTCTGATGATTTTGTAGGACCTAGGTGACACATGAAGGAGGGTTGAATTGTGTCCCCAAATTCCAAATAGGAATCCCTTTTCTTTAAATACTAAATAGATTACAAGAATTAGGACACAAAGCACACAAGTTGGTCTTTACTAATATAATCCTAACTAATTACAAGCAAGAATCTGATTTGTGTAAGTTACCCTGGCACTTCCTAAGTCAATTTCAAATAGGAATCAAGTGTATAATATGTATAACTTGAAAGCACTTATCTAATTAACACTTCGAAAGCACAAAACAATTTGATTGAAATAATAGAACAAATTTTGCAAGTATGAGCCGATTTAAGCAAAGTAATGATAACCAATGATATAAAATAAAAACCTAACAAAATAATCACTTAGATATCACACAACATGTAAAGTCCAACACAGAATTTAGTTTGTATAGTGAGAAGCCAATTTGAGTCAAATGAGTAGAGAATTGAACTTTTGAATCCAAGTCACCCAAAATTATCACAAGATAATTGAATGATCAAGAATTATGAATGGCAGGATTGAACAAGTAAATAATCAAAGCATGCAAAACAATAAATAAGCAAAAAGTAAAGCACATGATGATTTATAGTAGTTCGGAGCACCCTCCTACGTCTACTACCTAAGCACCCTTTCTTAGGGTTTTCAAATCCACTAGGATAAATAGTTTCCTCAAGAACCAACAACTCACAGAGAGTTTTTACAAGTCACCCTTAAACTTTGCACAACCTCACAAGGTAAGGGGTCAGTTTTAGGCTCTAGGTTCCACTATAATGTTTAAACAACAAGGTTTGAGGGAACTCTCACAAATTTGACAAAGGCTCACGGGTAGGATTGAAATATAAAGTGTAGGAGAGCTTTTTACTAACAACAATATATGCTTGTAAAACTAGACTTGGAAGACTTGGCTTTTTGCTGGAGAGAAAGAGAGCTTGAGAGAATAGGCTATGTAGCTTGTTGCAAGTCTTGTGCCTTCTCCTCTTGTATGGATGGCTATTTATAGGAAAGCCAAGTAGAGATAGTTGAAAGCATCCCTTGATCTTCTCATCTTCACTTGATTTTCTCCTTTTAAAGTGCAACAACCTCTCTTTGAACAATTCTGCCAACAAACTTGATTTCCTCTTTTCAACTGCATCAATCTCTTATGTTTGTATGTAGACAACATAGTTGGCCTTGTTCACCCAAGATTTTCGTCCATTTAAGTCTCTTGTTGAAGAAATGCAACCACTTGATCATAATATCTCCATTTTGACTTGAATGAGATCTTTACCAACTTGACTTTTGAAATTGGCTTCATCTTCTTTCAAATTTCAGCCAATCAAAGCTCCTTCGAAGATATCTCCTCATCTTCAACCTTGAAAATTTGATTTCAAGGGCTTGAATCTCTCTCACTTGGTTATCTCCTCATAAGTTGCAACAAACTTTGATTTTGCTCTTCAAAAATACAGCAACACATCTTGAACCTTGCCACATTCTTGTCCTTGTACATTGAATTGCGAAAATCATGCAACAACCTTGACTTGAGTTTGAATTTTGAATTTCGAATCTCCAACTTTGAATTTCGAATCCTCTCTTTAAATTTTGAATGTAATTTGTTGAAATCTCCACCAAATACTCTCCATAAAGTGTTTGTCTAAAATTGACACAGCTTGTCCTAATTGGACACACCTTGTCTGAAATGAACACTTCTTGTCCGAATTGGACATTTTCAACATTCACTTCTAGTGGATTTGCAAGAGTGCTCAGGATTTTCATAGGTCCTAAGTCGTACAAGACTATTCTTGGACAGCCGGATTACTACAACTCTTGTCCTAACCTGAAAAACCTTAAGATATGCTTGTAAGCTAATTTGAGCTTCATGCTCAAACCATAGGTTAGTTGAGTTCAAATAATCAAAATTTGAGCATATAACATCATAATATATATGGACTTATGTACATATAAGTTTTCAGCTCAAACAAATATCATTTAGTCACATAAGCACTCAATTAAGACAAATAAACACAATTTTCGGATATGAACTCGGGCACAGCTTTTCAGCTACTAAATGGCAGAATTTGTTACTCATTCCTTCATAAAAAATGTTCCTTATGATGTGATTAATGTCTCTGTAAAAATTCATCTCATTTAGATGTCATTTGATATAAAAATGATCGTTGAGTTCACAACTAGTTTTAAAACACTTGAATGAAAAACCAATTAAGAGAAGTCTCAAATTCAATCAATTTACCATCAAATTCATCACAAAGATCATGTAATCAAATAGCATAGCATGATACAATCATCAAAACAAAAAATGTAGGACCTTTGGTCCAACAGATTTTACATGCAAAAATCTTATCTTGAATGGTCTGGTTGATGAACTTTATGATTATTATTTTTCGTTTGAGACTGCTAAGGATTTATGAGATGCTTTGCAAAAGAAATATGATACCAAGGAGGTTGGTTCTAAGAAATATGTTGTTAGTCGATATATGAAGTATCATATAGTTGATGAAAAGTCTGTTGTTTCTCAATCTCATGAACTCTAGAAAATTACTCACGAAATTTTATTTGAAAGTATGAAGATTACCAAACAGTTTTAGGTTGCTGTGATGATTGACAAACTGTCACCAAGTTGGAAGGACTACAAGAATAATTTACGCCACAAATCAAAAGAGTTCTCAATGGAAAGCCTGATTGTCAAACTCAGAATTGAGGAGGAAGCCCGAAAACAAGATATGAAAGATGAAGTTTTTGTTGTTTCAAACAACAAAATAAGGCTCCAGCATACCTGAAGCCAAACAAGAAGAACTTGAAGCAAAACCAGAACCAAAACCAGAACCAAAGGTATAACCAGAATAAGAAAAACATTCAAAACCAGAACCAGAGCATGAACAACTTCAAACCCCCTTCAAGGCAGCAAACACAAAAGAATGCACAGTTTGTCTGTTTTGCTTGCAACAAACCTGGTCACATGGCTCGAAATTGTAGGAATCGTCATCCTGTAGCACAAGCCATTGCGATCAAAGAGGAGCCACTTATGGCTATGATTTCTGAAATTAATATGGTTTCTGGATCCGAAGGGTGGTAGGCAGATTCTGGTGCAGTATGCCATGTTTGCTATGATCATTCTTTGTTCAAGACTTAGTATAAAACCAATGATGTGAAAGTGTTTTTGGGTGATTTCCATATTACTAAGATTGCTGGAACTGGGGATTTAGAACTAAAGTTTACTTCTGGAAGAACACCTCTTCTAAAGAATGTTCTGCATACTCCAGAAATGAGGAAGAATCTTGTTTCTAGCTTTCTGCTTAACAAGGCTGGGTTTGCTCAAAATATTTGTTCTGATCAATATATCATCACCAAGAATGGGTCTTTTGTTGGTAAGGGATATGCTTGTGATGGTATGTTTAAACTTAATGTTGAGGTGAATAATATTGCATCTTCCTCTTATATTGTTAGTACTTTTAATGTTTAGCATGCTAGACTTTGTCAAGTTAACAAAAGGTTGATTAAAACGTGAGTAACTTAGGAATAATTCATAATATGAATTTAGAAGAATTTGATAAATGTGAATCATGTAGTCAAGCGAAAATCACCAAAACTACACATAAATCTGTAGAATGTGAACTTGAACTTCTTGATTTAATACATTCAGATATATGTGAATATGATGGTGTATTGACCACAAATGGTAAAAGGTATTTACTAAATTTTATTGATGATTGTTCAAATTATACTTATGTTTATTTGATGCGCCATAAAAGTGAAGCTCTTGATATATTTAGAGTGTTTATTAATGAGATAGAAATCAATTTGGAAAGAAGATTAAGAGATTTCGTAGTGATAGAGGCACAAAATATAGTCTATTGAATTTATTAAGTTGTATGAAAAACTTGGCATTATTCATGAAGTTACAACACCTTATTCACCTAAAATGAATGGAAAAGCTGAACGTAAAAATAGAACATTAGTTGAACTTGTTGTGGCTACTTTGTTATATTTTGGTGCATCTTCTTATTGGTGGGATGAAATTTTGTTGACTGTTAGCTATGTTTTGAATAGAATATCGAATTCTAAAACTAATATTTCACCTCTTGAATTGTGGTTAAATAGAAAGCCAAATGTTTCATATTTTAGAGTATGGGGTTGCTTGGCTTATGATAGGATACAAGATCTTAAAAGGTCATCTAAAAATAATGGGGCTTCTAAGGATAACTGCTTTCGTACAACGTTTCGTAAGGTAAAGATGCCGATAGATCAAGTTATTCTTGAAATTACACAAAAACATGAAAAGCTCGTCTATAGAGAGAATTGAGAAATTCCAAAGCATCAAAGTGGACCGTACTCTATTTAGTGTTTTAAGAAGTCCAACTTTCTAGTTTAGCTTTCGTACAACGTTTTGTAAGGTTAAGATGCCAATAGACCAAGTTATGCTTGAAATTGCATAAAAACGTGAAAAGCTCGTCTATGGAGAGAGTTGAGTAGTTCCAAAGCATCAAAGTGGACCGTTGTACTCTATTTAGTGTTCTTAGAAGTCTAAATTTCTAGTTTATCTTTTGTACAACGTTTCGTAAGTTAAGATGCCAATAGTTATGCTTGAAATTGCACAAAAACGTGAAAAGCTCGTCTATGGAGAGAGTTGAGCGATTCCAAAGCATCAAAGTGGACCGTTATACTCTATTTAGTGTTCTTAGAAGTCTAATTTTCTAGTTTAGATTTCGTACAGCGTTTTGAAAGGTAAAGATGCCAATAGATCAACTTATGCTTGAAATTGCACAAAAACATGAAAAGCTCGTCTATAGAGATAATTGAGAAATTTCAAAGCATCAAAGTGGACCTTTGTACTCTATTTAGTGTTCTTAGAAGTCTAATTAGCTAGTTTAGCTTACGTACAACGTTTCGTAAGGTAAAGATGCCAATAGACCAAGTTATAATTGAAATTGCACAAAAACGTGAAAAGCTCGTCTATGGAGAGAGTTGAGCAGTTCCGAAACATCAAAGTAGACCTTTGTACTCTATTTAGTGTTTTAGGAAGTCTAAATTTCAAGATTAGTTTTCGTACAACGTTTCGTAAGTTAAGATGCCAATAGACCAAGGTAATCCTGAAATTACACAAAAACATGAAAAACTCATCTATAGAGAGAGAACTCCAAAGCATCAAAGTGGACCATTGTACTCTATGTAGTCTTCCTATAAGTCTAACATGCTAGTTTGGCTTTCGTATAACGTTTCATAAGGTAAAGATTCCAATAGACCAAGCTATGCTTGAAATATCACAAAAACGTGAAAAGCTCTTCTATTAAGAGAGTTGAGCAAATCCAAAGCATCAAAGTGGACTGTTGTACTCTATATAGTGTTCTTAGAAGTCTGTCTTGCCAGTTCAGCTTTCGTACAACGTTTCGTAAGATAAAGATGCCAATAGACCAACTTTGTGCTTGAAATTTCACAAAAAAGTGAAAACCTCGTCTATGGAGAGAGTTGAGAACTTCCAATGACTGAAAGTGGACCGTGATACTCTATTTAGTGTTCTTACAAGCCTAACTTACTAGTTCAGCTTTCGTACAATGTTTCTTACGGTAAGGATGCCAATAGACCTAGTTATGTTCGAAATTACAAAAAAACGAGAAAAGCTCGTTTATGGAGAGAGTTGAGCAACTCCAAGGTATCAAAGTGGACCGTTATACTCTATTTAGTACTACTAGAAGTCTAATTTGCTAGTTAAGCTTTCGTACAACGTTTCGTAAGGTAAAGATGTCAATAGACCAAGTTATGCTTGAAATTGAACAAAAACATGAAAAGCTCGTCTATGGAAAGAGTTGAGCATTTTCAAAGCATTAAAGTGGACCGTTGTACTCTATTTAGTGTTTTGAGGAGTCTAAATTTCTTGTTTAGCTTTCGTACAACGTTTCGTAAGGTTAAGACGAAATAGACCAAGTTAATCTTGAAATTGCACAAAAACGTGAAAAGCTCATCTATGGAGACAGTTGAGCAACTCCAAAGCATTAAAACGGACCATTGTACTCTATTTAGTGTTCTTATAAGTCTAACTAGCTAGTTTAGCTTTCGTAAAATGTTTCGAAAGGTAAGGATGCCAATAGACCAAGTTATGCTTGAAATTGCACAAACAGTGAGAAGCTCGTCTATGGAAAGAGTTGAGTAATTCCAAAGCATGAAAGTCGACCATTGTACTCTATTTAATGTTCTTAGATGTAAAACTTGCTAGTTTAGCTTTCGTACAAAGTTCCGTTTGGTAAATATTCTAATAGACCAAGTTATGATTGAAATTGTACAAAGACGTGAAAAGCTCGTGTATGGAGAGGGTTGAGCAATTCAAAAGCATCAAAGTGGACTATTGTACTCTATTTAGTGTTCCTATAAGTCTAACATGCTAGTTTAGCTTTCGTACAACATTTCGTAAGGTAAAGATTCCAATAGACCAAGTTATGCTTGAAATATCACAAAAACACGAAAAGCTCGTCTACGGAGAGAGTTGAGCAATTCCAAAGCATCAAAGTGGACCGTTGTACTCTATTTAGTGTTCTTACAAATCTGACTCGCAAGTACTACTTTCGTACAACATTTCTTAGGGTAAAGATGCCAATAGACCAAGTTATGTTCGAAATTGCACAAAAATGAGAAAAGCTCATCTTTGGAAATAGTTGAGAAATTCCAACGACTAAAATTGGACCATTGTACTCTTTTTAGTGTTCTGAGAAGTCTAACTTGCTAGTTTAGCTTTCGTACAACGTTTCGTAAGGTAAAGATACCAATTGACCAAGTTATGCTTGAATTTCCACAAAAACTTGAAAAGCTCGTCTATGGAGATAGTTGAGCAATTCCAAAGTATCAAAGTGGACTGTTGTATACTATTTAGAGTTCTTAAAAGTCTAACTTGCTAGTTCAGCTTTCGTAAAATGTTTCATAAGGTAAAGATGGCAATAGACCAAGTTATGCTTGAAATTGCACAAAAACGTGAAAACTTCGTCCATCGAGAGAATTGAGAAATTCCAAACCATCAAAGTGGACCCTTGTACTCTATTTATTGTTTTAAGAAGTCTAAATTTCTAGTTTAGCTTTCGTACAACGTTTCATAAGGTTAAGATGCCAATAGACCAAGTTATGCTTGAAATGGCACAAAAAACGTGAAAAGCTCGTCTATTGAGAGAGTTGAGCAGTTCCAAAGCATCAAAGTGGACCGTTGTACTCTATTTAGTGTTTTAAGAATTCAAAATTTCTACTTTACCTTTCGTAAACGTTTCGTAAGGTTAAGATGCCAAAAGACCAAATTAATCCTAAAATTGTACAAAAACGTAAAAAGCTCATCTATAGAGAGAGTTGAGCAACTCCAAAGCATGAAAGTGGACTATTGTACTCTATTTAGTGTTACTTGAAGTCTAAATTGCTAGCTTAGCTTTCGTACAATGTTTCGTACGGTAAAGATGCCAATAGACCAAGTTATGCTTGAAATTGCACAAAAACGAGAAAAGCTCATCTATGGAAAGAGTTGAGCAATTTCAAATCATGAAAGTGGACCATTGCACTTTATTTAGAGTTCTTAGAAGTAAAACTTGCTAGTTTAGCTTTCGTACAACATTTTGTATGGTAAAGATGCCAATAGACCAAGTTATACTTGAAATTGCACAAAGACATGAAAAGCTCATGGATGGAGAGGGTTGAGCAATTCGAAAGCATCAAAGTGGACCATTGTACTGAATTTAGTGTTCTTATAAGCCTAACATATTATTTTAGCTTTCGTACAACATTTCGTAAGGTAAATATTCCAATAGACCAAGTTCTGCTTGAAATATCACAAAAATGTGAAAAGCTCATCTATCGAGAGAGTCGAGCACTTCCAAAGCCTCAAAGTGGACCGTTGTACTCTATATAGTGTTCTTAGAAGTCTAACTTGCCAGTTCAGTTTTCATACAATGTTTCATAAGATAAAGATACCAATAGACCAAGTTTCTGCTTGAAATTGCACAAAAACTTGAAAAGCTCGTCTATGGAGAGAGTTGAGAACTTCCAATGACTGAAAGTGGACCGTGGTACTCTATTTAGTTTTATTACAAGTCTAACTTGCTAGTTCAGCTTTCGTACAACGTTTCGTAAGGTAAATATGCCAATGGACCAAGTTATGCTTGAATTTCCACAAAAACGTGAAAAGCACGTTTATGGATAGAGTTGAGCAATTCCAAAGCATCAAAGTGGGCCGTTGTACTCTATTTAGTGTTCTTAGAAGTATAACTTGCTAGTTTAGCTTTCGTACAATGTTTCATAAGATTAAGATGCCAATAGACCAAGTTATGCTTGAAATGGCACAAAAAACGTGAAAAGCTCGTCTATTGAGAGAGTTTAGCAGTTCCCAAGCATCAAAGTGGACGGTTGTACTCTATTTAGTGTTTTAAGAATTCAAAATTTCTGCTTTACCTTTCATACAACCTTTCGTAAGGTTAAGATGCCAATAGACCAAGTTAATCCTGAAATTATACAAAAACGTAAAAAGCTCGTCTATAGAGAGAGTTGACCAACTCCAAAGCACCAAAGTGGACTATTGTACTCTATTTAGTGTTACTAGAAGTCTAAATCGATAGTTTAGCTTTCGTACAACGTTTCATAGGGTAAAGATGCCAATAGACAAAGTTATGCTTGAAATTGCACAAAAACAAGAAAAGCTCGTCTATGGAAAGAGTTGAGCAATTTCAAATCATGAAAGTGGACCGTTGCACTCTATTTAGAGTTCTTAGAAGTAAAACTTGCTAGTTTAGCTTTCGTACAGTGTTTTGTGTGGTAAAGATGCCAATAGACCAAGTTATGCTTGAAATTGCACAAAGACGTGAAAAGCTCATGGATGGAGAGGGTTGAGCAATTCGAAGGCATCAGAGCGGACCATTGTACTCTATTTAGTGTTTTTTAAGTCTAACATGCTAGTTTAGCTTTCGTACAGCGTTTCGTAAGGTAAATATTCCAATAGATCAAGTTCTGCTTGAAATATCACAAAAACGTCAAAAGCTCATCTATCGAGGAGTTGAGCAGTTCCAAAGCATCAAAGTGGACCCTTGTACTCTGTATAGTGCTCTTAGAAGTCTAACTTGCCAGTTCAGATTTCGTATAATGTTTCGTAAGATAAAGATGCCAACAGACCAAGTTTATGCTTGAAATTGCACAAAAACGTGAAAAAGCTCATCTATGGAGAGAGTTAAGAACTTTCAACGACTAAAATTGGACTGTTGTACTCTATTTAGTGTTTTGAGAAGTCTAACTTCCTAGTTTAGTTTTCGTACAACGTTTCGTATGGTAAAGATGTCAATGGACCAAGTTACGCTTGAATTTTCACAAAAACGTGAAACGCACGTCTATGGAGAGAGTTGAGCAATTCCAAAGCATCCAACTGGGCCGTGGTACTCTATTTAGTGTTCCTAAAAGTATAACTTGCTAGTTTAGCTTTCCTACAACGTTTCGTAAGGTTAAGATGCCAATAGACCAAGTTATGCTTGAAATGGCACAAAAAACGTGAAAAGCTCGTCTACTGAGAGAGTTTAGCAGTTCCAAAGCATCAAAGTGGACCATTGTACTCTATTTAGTGTTTTAGGAAGTCAAAATTTCTACTTTACCTTTCGTACAACGTTTCATAAGATTAAGATGCCAATAGACCAAGTTTATCCTTATTTTGTACAAAAACATAAAAAGCTCGTCTCTAGAGAGAGTTGAGCAACTCCAAAGAATCAAAGTGGACTGTTGTACTCTATTTAGTGTTACTAGAAGTCTAAATTGCTAGTTTAGCTTTCGTACAACGTTTCGTAGGCTAAAGATGCCAATAGACCAAGTTATGCTTGAAATTGCACAAAAACGAGAAAAGCTCGTCTTTGGAAAGAGTTGAGCAATTTGAAATCATGAAAGTGGACCGTTGCACTCTATTTAGAGTTCTTAGATGCAAAAATTTCTTGTTTAGCTTTCGTACAACATTTTGTATGGTAAAGATGCCAATAGACCAAGTTATGCTTGAAATTGCACAAAGACGTGAAAAGCTCATGGATGGAGAGGGTTGAGCAATTTGCAGTGGACCATTGTATTCTATTTACTGTTCTTATAAGTCTAACATACTCGTTTAGCTTTCGTACAACGTTTCGTAAGGTAAATATTCCAATAGACCAAGTTCTGCTTGAAATATCACAAAAAGTGAAAAACTCATCTATCGAGAGAGTTGAGCAATTCCAAAGCATCAAAGTGGACCGTTGTACTCTGTATAGTGTTCTTAGAAGTCTAACTTGCCAGTTCAGGTTTCATACAATGTTCCGTAAGATAAAGATGCCAATAGACCAAGTTTATTCTTGAAATTGCACAAAAACGTGAAAAGCTCGTCTATGGAGAGAGTTAAGAACTTCCAACGACTAAAATTGGACTGTTGTACTCTATTTAGTGTTATGAGAAGTCTAACTTGCTAGTTTAGCTTTTGTACAACGTTTCGTAAGGTAAAGATGCCAATGGACCAAGTTATGCTTGAATTTTCACAAAAATGTGAAAAGCATGTCTATGGAGAGAGTTGAGCAATTCTAAAGCATCAAAGTGGGCCGTTGTACTTTATTTATTGTGCTTAGAAGTATAACTTACTAGTTTAGCTTTCGTAGAACGTTTCATAAGGTTAAGATGCCAATAGAGCAAGTAATGCTTGAAATGGCACAAAAAACGTGAAAAGCTCGTCTATTGAGAGAGTTGAGCAGTTCCAAAGCATCAAAAATGACCGTTGTACTCTATGTAGTGTTTACGAAGTCAAAATTTCTACTTTACCTTTCGTACAACAATTTGTAAGGTGAGAGTTAGGAATTTTCAACGACTAAAATTGGACTGTTGTACTCTATTTAGTGTTATGAGAAGTCTAACTTGCTAGTTTAGTTTTCGTACAATGTTTCATATGATAAAGATGCCAATGGACCAAGTTACGCTTGAATTTCCACAAAAACGTGAAACACACGTCTATGGAGAGAGTTGAGCAATTCCAAAGCATCAAAGTGGGCTGTTGTACTCTATTTAGTGTTCCTAGAAGTATAACTTGCTAGTTTAGCTTTCATATAGCATTTCGCAAGGTTAAGATGCCAATAGACCAAGTTATGCTTGAAATGGCAAAAAAAACCTGCAAAGCTCGTCTATTGAAAGAGTTGAGCAGTTTCAAAGCATGGAAGTGGACCGTTGTACTTTATTTAGTACTATTAGAAGTTTAACTTTCTAATTAAGCTTTCATACAACGTTTCGTAAGGTAAAGATGTTAGTAGACCAAGTTATGCTTGAAATTGCACAAAAATGTGAAAAGCTCGTCTGGTAAAGAGGCGAATAAAGCAAGTTATGTCTCAAATTGCACAAAAACGTGAAAAGCTCCTCCATGGAGAGAGTTGAGCACTTCCACAGCATCAATGTGCACCGTTGCACTCTATTTAGTGCTCTTAAAATTCTAACTTGCTATTTGAGCCTTCGTGCCACGTGTCGTAACGTAAAGACGCGAATAGACCGAGTTATGTCTCAAATTGCACAAAAACGTGAAAAGCTCCACAATGGAGAGAGTTGAGCAATTCCAAAGCATGAATGTGGACCTTTGTACTCTATTTAGTGCTCTTAAAAGTCTAACTTGCTAGTTGGGCCTCCGTGCCAAATTTCGTAAGGTAAAGACGCGAATAGACCAAGTTATGTCTCGAATTGCACAAAAACGTGAAAAGCTCCTCTATGGAGAGAGTTGAGCACTTCCAAAGCATCAATGTGGACCGTTGTACTCTATTTAGTACTCTTAAAAGTCTAACTTGCTAGTTGAGCCTTCGTGCCACGTTTCGTAGGGTAAAGATGCGAATAGACCCAGTTATGTATGAAATTGCACAAAAACGTGAAATGCTCCTCTATGGAGATAGTTGAGCAATTCCAAAGCATGAATGTGGACCGTTGTACTCTATTTAGTGCTCTTAAAAGTCTAACTTGCTAGTTGAGCCTACGTGCCACGTTTCGTAAGGTAAAGACGTGAATAGACCAAGTTATGTCTCGAATTGCACAAAAACGTGAAAAGCTCCTCTATGGAGAGAGTTGAGCATTTCCAAATCATCAATGTGGAACGTTGTACTCTATTTAGTGCTCTTAAAAGTCTAACTTGCTAGTTGAGCCTTCGTGCCACGTTTCGTAAGGTAAAGATGCGAATAGAGCCAGTTATGTTTGAAATTGCACAAAAACGTGAAATGCTCCCCTATGGAGAGAGTTGAGCAATTCCAAAGCATGATTGTGGACCATTGTACTCTATTTAGTGCTCTTAAAAGTCTAACTTGCTAGTTGAGCCTTCGTGCCACGTTTCGCAAGGTAAGGATGCGAATAGACCAAGTTATGTCTCGAATTGCACAAAAACGTGAAAAGCTCCTCTATCGAGATAGTTGAGCACTTCCAAAGCATCAATGTGGACCGTTGTACTCTATTTAGTGCTCTTAAAAGTCTAACTTGCTAGTTGAGCCTTCGTGCCACGTTTCGTAAGGTAAAGACGCGAATAAACCAAGTTACGTCTCAAATTGCACAAAAACGTGAAAAGCTCCTCTATGGAGAGAGTTGAGCACTTCCGAAGCATCAATGTGGACCGTTGTACTCTATTTAGTGCTCTTAAAAGTCTAACTTGCTCGTTGAGCCTTCGTGCCACGTTTCGTAAGGTAAAGATGCGAATAGACCAAGTTATGTTTGAAATTGCACAAAAACGTGAAATGCTCCACTATGGAGAGATTTGAGCAATTCCAAAGCATGAATGTGGACCGTTGTACTCTATTTAGTGCTCTTAAAAGTCTAACTTGCTAGTTGAGCCTTCATGCCACGTTTCGTAAGGTAAAGACGCGAATAGACCAAGTTATGTCTCCAATTGCACAAAAACGTGCAAAGCTCCTCTATGAAGAGAGTTGAGCACTTCCGAAGCATCAATGTGAACCTTTGTACTCTATTTAGTGCTCTTAAAAGTCTAACTTGCTAGTTGAGCCTTCGTGCCACGTTTCGTAACGTAAAGAGGCGAATAGAGCACGTTATGTCTCAATTACACAAAAACGTGAAAAGCTCCTCTATGGAGAGAGTTGAGCACTTCCAAAGCATCAATGTGTACCGTTGCACTCTATTTAGTGCTCTTAAAAGTCTAACTTGCTAGTTCAGCCTTCGTCCCACGTTTCGTAACATAAAGACGCGAATAGACCAAGTTCTGTCTCAAATTGCACAAAAACGTGGAAAGCTCCACTATGGAGAGAGTTGAGGAATTCCAAAGCATGAATGTGGACCGTTGTACTCCATTTAGTGCTCTTAAAAGTCTAACTTGCTAGTTGAGCCTTCGTGCCACGTTTCGTAAGGTAAAGACGCGAATAGACCAAGTTATGTCTCGAATTGCACAAAAACGTGAAAAGCTCCTCTATAGAGAGAGTTGAGCACTTCCAAAGCATCAATATTGACCGTTGTATTCTATTTAGTGCTCTTAAAAGTCTAACATGCTAGTTGAGCCTTCGTGCCACGTTTCGTAAGGTAAAGATGCGAATAGACCCAGTTATGTGTGAAATTGCACAAAAACGTGAAATGCTCCCCTATGGAGAGAGTTGAGCAATTCCAAAGCATGAATGTGGACCGTTGTACCCTATTTAGTGCTCTTAAAAGTCTAACTTTCTAATTGAGCCTTCGTGCCACGTTTCGTAAGGTAAAGATGCGAATAGACCCAGTTATGTTTGAAATTGCACAAAAACGTGAAATGCTCCTCTATGGAGAGAGTTGAGCAATTCCAAAGCATGAATGTGGACCGTCGTACTCTATTTAGTGCTCTTAAAAGTCTAACTTGCTAGTGGAGCCTTCGTGCCACGTTTCGTAAGGTAAAGATGCGAATAGAACCAGTTATGTTTGAAATTACACAAAAACGTGAAATGCTCCACTATGGAGAGAGTTGAGCAATTCCAAAGCATGAATGTGGGCCGTTGTACTCTATTTAGTGCACTTAAAAGTCTAACTTGCTAGTTGGGCCTTCGTGCCACGTTTCGTAAGGTAAAGACGCGAATAGACCAAGTTATGTCTCGAATTGCACAAAAACGTGAAAAGCTCCTCTATTGAGAGAGTTGAACACTTCCAAAGCGTCAATGTGGACCGTTGTACTATATTTAGTACTCTTAAAAGTCTAACTTGCTAGTTGAGCCTTCGTGCCACGTTTCGTAGGGTAAAGATGCGAATAGACCCAGTTATGTATGAAATTGCACAAAAACGTGAAATGCTCCTCTATGGAGATAGTTGAGCAATTCCAAAGCATGAATGTCGACCGTTGTACTCTATTTAGTGCTCTTAAAAGTCTAACTTGCTAGTTGAGCCTTCGTGCCACGTTTCGTAAGGTAAAGACGTGAATAGACCAAGTTATGTCTCGTATTGCACAAAAACGTGAAAAGCTCCTCTATGGAGAGAGTTGAGCACTTCCAAAGCATCAATGTGGACCGTTGTACTCTATTTAGTGCTCTTAAAAGTCTAACTTGCTAGTTGAGCCTTCGTGCCACGTTTCGTAAGGTAAAGATGCGAATAGAGCCAGTTATGTTTGAAATTGCACAAAAACGTGAAATGCTCCCCTATGGAGAGAGTTGAGCAATTCCAAAGCATGAATGTGGACCATTGTACTCTATTTAGTGCTCTTAAAAGTCTAACTTGCTAGTTGAGCCTTCGTGCCACGTTTCGCAAGGTAAGGATGCGAATAGACCAAGTTATGTCTCGAATTGCACAAAAACATGAAAAGCTCCTCTATCGAGATAGTTGAGCACTTCCAAAGCATCAATGTGGACCGTTGTACTCTATTTAGTGCTCTTAAAAGTCTAACTTGCTAGTTGAGCCTTCGTGCCACGTTTCGTAAGGTAAAGACGCGAATAAACCAAGTTACGTCTCAAATTGCACAAAAACGTGAAAAGCTCCTCTATGGAGAGAGTTGAGCACTTCCGAAGCATCAATGTGGACCGTTGTACTCTATTTAGTGCTCTTAAAAGTCTAACTTGCTCGTTGAGCCTTCGTGCCACGTTTCATAAGGTAAAGATGCGAATAGACCAAGTTATGTTTGAAATTGCACAAAAACGTGAAATGCTCCACTATGGAGAGATTTGAGCAATTCCAAAGCATGAATGTGGACCGTTGTACTCTATTTAGTGCTCTTAAAAGTCTAACTTGCTAGTTGAGCCTTCATGCCACGTTTCGTAAGGTAAAGACGCGAATAGACCAAGTTATGTCTCCAATTGCACAAAAACGTGAAAAGCTCCTCTATGAAGAGAGTTGAGCACTTCCGAAGCATCAATGTGAACCTTTGTACTCTATTTAGTGCTCTTAAAAGTCTAACTTGCTAGTTGAGCCTTCGTGCCACGTTTCGTAACGTAAAGAGGCGAATAGAGCACGTTATGTCTCAATTACACAAAAACGTGAAAAGCTCCTCTATGGAGAGAGTTGAGCACTTCCAAAGCATGAATGTGTACCGTTGCACTCTATTTAGTGCTCTTAAAAGTCTAACTTGCTAGTTCAGCCTTCGTCCCACGTTTCGTAACGTAAAGACGCGAATAGACCAAGTTCTGTCTCAAATTGTACAAAAACGTGGAAAGCTCCACTATGGAGAGAGTTGAGCAATTCCAAAGCATGAATGTGGACCGTTGTACTCCATTTAGTGCTCTTAAAAGTCTAACTTGCTAGTTGAGCCTTCGTGCCACGTTTCGTAAGGTAAAGACGCGAATAGACCAAGTTATGTCTCGAATTGCACAAAAACGTGAAAAGCTCCTCTATAGAGAGAGTTGAGCACTTCCAAAGCATCAATGTTGACCGTTGTATTCTATTTAGTGCTCTTAAAAGTCTAACTTGCTAGTTGAGCCTTCGTGCCACGTTTCGTAAGGTAAAGATGCGAATAGACCCAGTTTTGTGTGAAATTGCACAAAAACGTGAAATGCTCCCCTATGGAGAGAGTTGAGCAATTCCAAAGCATGAATGTGGACCGTTGTACCCTATTTAGTGCTCTTAAAAGTCTAACTTTCTAGTTGAGCCTTCGTGCCACGTTTCGTAAGGTAAAGATGCGAATAGACCCAGTTATGTTTGAAATTGCACAAAAACGTGAAATGCTCCTCTATGGAGAGAGTTGAGCAATTCCAAAGCATGAATGTGGACCGTCGTACTCTATTTAGTGCTCTTAAAATTCTAACTTGCTAGTGGAGCCTTCGTGCCACGTTTCGTAAGGTAAAGATGCGAATAGAACCAGTTATGTTTGAAATTACACAAAAACGTGAAATGCTCCACTATGGAGAGAGTTGAGCAATTCCAAAGCATGAATGTGGACCGTTGTACTCTATTTAGTGCTCTTAAAAGTCTAACTTGCTAGTTGGGCCTTCGTGCCACGTTTCGTAAGGTAAAGACGCGAATAGACCAAGTTATGTCTCGAATTGCACAAAAACGTGAAAAGCTCCTCTATGGAGAGAGTTGAACACTTCCAAAGCGTCAATGTGGACCGTTGTACTATATTTAGTACTCTTAAAAGTCTAACTTGCTAGTTGAGCCTTCGTGCCACGTTTCGTAGGGTAAAGATGCGAATAGACCCAGTTATGTATGAAATTGCACAAAAACGTGAAATGCTCCTCTATGGAGATAGTTGAGCAATTCCAAAGCATGAATGTGGACCGTTGTACTCTATTTAGTGCTCTTAAAAGTCTAACTTGCTAGTTGAGCCTTCGTGCCACGTTTCGTAAGGTAAAGACGTGAATAGACCAAGTTATGTCTCGTATTGCACAAAAACGTGAAAAGCTCCTCTATGGAGAGAGTTGAGCACTTCCAAAGCATCAATGTGGACCGTTGTACTCTATTTAGTGCTCTTAAAAGTCTAACTTGCTAGTTGAGCCTTCGTGCCACGTTTCGTAAGGTAAAGATGCGAATAGAGCCAGTTATGTTTGAAATTGCACAAAAACGTGAAATGCTCCCCAATGGAGAGAGTTGAGCAATTCCAAAGCATGAATGTGGACCGTTGTACTCTATTCAGTGCTCTTAAAAGTCTAACTTGCTAGTTGAGCCTTCGTGCCACGTTTCGTAAGATAAGGACGCGAATAGACCAAGTTATGTCTCGAATTGCACAAAAACGTGAAAAGCTCCTCTATGGAGATAGTTGAGCACTTCCAAAGCATCAATGTGGACCGTTGTACTCTATTTAGTGCTCTTAATAGTCTACCTTGCTAGTTGAGCCTTCATGCCACGTTTCGTAAGGTAAAGACACGAATAAACCAAGTTACGTCTCGAATTGCACAAAAACGTGAAAAGCCCCTCCATGGAGATAGTTGAGCAATTCCAAAGCATGAATATGGACCGTTGTACTCTATTTAGTGCTCTTAAAAGTCTAACTTGCTAGTTGAGCCTTCGTGCCACGTTTCGTAAGCTAAAGACGCGAATAGACCAAGTTATGTCTCGAATTGGACAAAAATGTGAAAAGCTCCTCTATAGAGAGAGTTGAGCACTTCCAAAGCATCAATGTTGACCGTTGTATTCTATTTAGTGCTCTTAAAAGTCTAACTTGCTAGTTGAGCCTTCGTGCCACGTTGCGTAAGGTAAAGATGCGAATAGACCCAGTTATGTTTGAAATTGCACAAAAACGTGAAATGCTCCTCTATGGAGAGAGTTGAGCAATTCCAAAGCATGAATGTGGACCATTGTACTTTATTTAGTGCTCTTGAAAGTCTAACTTGCTAGTTCAGCCTTCGTGCCACGTTTCGTAACGTAAAGACGCGAATAGACCAAGTTCTGTCTCAAATTGCACAAAAACGTGAAAAGCTCCACTATGGAGAGAGTTGAGCAATTCCAAAGCATGAATGTGGACCGTTGTACTCTATTTAGTGCTCTTAAAAGTCTAACTTGCTAGTTGAGCCTTCGTGCCACGTTTCGTAAGGTAAAGACGCGAATAGACCAAGTTATGTCTCGAATTGTACAAAAACGTGAAAAGCTCCTCTATAGAGAGAGCTGAGCACTTCGAAAGCATCAATGTTGACCGTTGTATTCTATTTAGTGCTCGTAAAAGTCTAACTTGCTAGTTGAGCCTTCGTGCCACGTTTCGTAAGGTAAAGATGCGAATAGACCCAGTTATGTGTGAAATTGCACAAAAACGTGAAATGCTCCCCTATGGAGAGAGTTGAGCAATTCCAAAGCATGAATGTGGACCGTTACTCTATTTAGTGCTCTTAAAAGTATAACTTTCTAGTTGAGCCTTCGTGCCACGTTTCGTAAGGTAAAGATGCGAATAGACCCAGTTATGTTTGAAATTGCACAAAAACGTGAAATGCTCCTCTATGGAGAGAGTTGAGCAATTCCAAAGCATGAATGTGGACCGTCGTACTCTATTTAGTGCTCTTAAAAGTCTAACTTGCTAGTGGAGCCTTCGTGCCACGTTTCGTAAGGTAAAGATGCGACTAGAACCAGTTATGTTTGAAATTACACAAAAACGTGAAATGCTCCACTATGGAGAGAGTTGAGCAATTCCAAAGCATGAATGTGGGCCGTTGTACTCTATTTAGTGCACTTAAAAGTCTAACTTGCTAGTTGGGCCTTCGTGCCACGTTTCGTAAGGTAAAGACGCGAATAGACCAAGTTATGTCTCGAATTGCACAAAAACGTGAAAAGCTCCTCTATGGAGAGAGTTGAACACTTCCAAAGCGTCAATGTGCACCGTTGTACTCTATTTAGTGCTCTTAATAGTCTACCTTGCTAGTTGAGCCTTCATGCCACGTTTCGTAAGGTAAAGACACGAATAAACGAAGTTACGTCTCGAATTGCACAAAAACGTGAAAAGCTCCTCTATGGAGATAGTTGAGCAATTCCAAAGCATGAATATGGACCGTTGTACTCTATTTAGTGCTCTTAAAAGTCTAACTTGCTAGTTGAGCCTTCGTGCCACGTTTCGTAAGCTAAAGACGCAAATAGACCAAGTTATGTCTCGAATTGCACAAAAATGTGAAAAGCTCCTCTATAGAGAGAGTTGAGCACTTCCAAAGCATCAATGTTGACCGTTGTATTCTATTTAGTGCTCTTAAATGTCTAACTTGCTAGTTGAGCCTTCGTGCCACGTTGCGTAAGGTAAAGATGCGAATAGACCCAGTTATGTTTGAAATTGCACAAAAACGTGAAATGCTCCTCTATGGAGAGAGTTGAGCACTTCCGAAGCATCAATGTGGACCGTTGTACTCTATTTAGTGCTCTTAAAAGTCTAACTTGCTCGTTGAGCCTTCGTGCCACGTTTCGTAAGGTAAAGATGCGAATAGACCAAGTTATGTTTGAAATTGCACAAAAACGTGAAATGCTCCACTATGGAGAGAGTTGAGCAATTCCAAAGCATGAATGTGGACCGTTGTACTCTATTTAGTGCTCTTAAAAGTCTAACTTGCTAGTTGAGCCTTCGTGCCACGTTTCGTAAGGTAAAGACGCGAATAGACCAAGTTATGTCTCGAATTGTACAAAAACGTGAAAAGCTCCTCTAAAGAGAGAGTTGAGCACTTCCAAAGCATCAATGTTGACCGTTGTATTCTATTTAGTGCTCGTAAAAGTCTAACTTGCTAGTTGAGCCTTCGTGCCACGTTTCGTAAGGTAAAGATGCGAATAGACCCAGTTATGTGTGAAATTGCACAAAAACGTGAAATGCTCCCCTATGGAGAGAGTTGAGCAATTCCAAAGCATGAATGTGGACCGTTACTCTATTTAGTGCTCTTAAAAGTATAACTTTCTAGTTGAGCCTTCGTGCCACGTTTCGTAAGGTAAAGATGCGAATAGACCCAGTTATGTTTGAAATTGCACAAAAACGTGAAATGCTCCTCTATGGAGAGAGTTGAGCAATTCCAAAGCATGAATGTGGACCGTCGTACTCTATTTAGTGCTCTTAAAAGTCTAACTTGCTAGTGGAGCCTTCGTGCCACGTTTCGTAAGGTAAAGATGCGAATAGAACCAGTTATGTTTGAAATTACACAAAAACGTGAAATGCTCCACTATGGAGAGAGTTGAGCAATTCCAAAGCATGAATGTGGGCCGTTGTACTCTATTTAGTGCACTTAAAAGTCTAACTTGCTAGTTGGGCCTTCGTGCCACGTTTCGTAAGGTAAAGACGCGAATAGACCAAGTTATGTCTCGAATTGCACAAAAACGTGAAAAGCTCCTCTATGGAGAGAGTTGAACACTTCCAAAGCGTCAATGTGGACCGTTGTACTATATTTAGTACTCTTAAAAGTCTAACTTGCTAGTTGAGCCTTCGTGCCACGTTTCGTAGGGTAAAGATGCGAATAGACCCAGTTATGTATGAAATTGCACAAAAACGTGAAATGCTCCTCTATGGAGATAGTTGAGCAATTCCAAAGCATGAATGTGGACCGTTGTACTCTATTTAGTGCTCTTAAAAGTCTAACTTGCTAGTTGAGCCTTCGTGCCACGTTTCGTAAGGTAAAGACGTGAATAGACCAAGTTATGTCTCGTATTGCACAAAAACGTGAAAAGCTCCTCTATGGAGAGAGTTGAGCACTTCCAAAGCATCAATGTGGACCGTTGTACTCTATTTAGTGCTCTTAAAAGTCTAACTTGCTAGTTGAGCCTTCGTGCCACGTTTCGTAAGGTAAAGATGTGAATAGAGCCAGTTATGTTTGAAATTGCACAAAAACGTGAAATGCTCCCCTATGGAGAGAGTTGAGCAATTCCAAAGCATGAATGTGGACCATTGTACTCTATTTAGTGCTCTTAAAAGTCTAACTTGCTAGTTGAGCCTTCGTGCCACGTTTCGCAAGGTAAGGATGCGAATAGACCAAGTTATGTCTCGAATTGCACAAAAACGTGAAAAGCTCCTCTATCGAGATAGTTGAGCACTTCCAAAGCATCAATGTGGACCGTTGTACTCTATTTAGTGCTCTTAAAAGTCTAACTTGCTAGTTGAGCCTTCGTGCCACGTTTCGTAAGGTAAAGACGCGAATAAACCAAGTTACGTCTCAAATTGCACAAAAACGTGAAAAGCTCCTCTATGGAGAGAGTTGAGCACTTCCGAAGCATCAATGTGGACCGTTGTACTCTATTTAGTGCTCTTAAAAGTCTAACTTGCTCGTTGAGCCTTCGTGCCACGTTTCGTAAGGTAAAGATGCGAATAGACCAAGTTATGTTTGAAATTGCACAAAAACGTGAAATGCTCCACTATGGAGAGAGTTGAGCAATTCCAAAGCATGAATGTGGACCGTTGTACTCTATTTAGTGCTCTTAAAAGTCTAACTTGCTAGTTGAGCCTTCATGCCACGTTTCGTAAGTTAAAGACGCGAATAGACCAAGTTATGTCTCCAATTGCACAAAAACGTGAAAAGCTCCTCTATGAAGAGAGTTGAGCACTTCCGAAGCATCAATGTGAACCTTTGTACTCTATTTAGTGCTCTTAAAAGTCTAACTTGCTAGTTGAGCCTTCGTGCCACGTTTCGTAACGTAAAGAGGCGAATAGAGCACGTTATGTCTCAATTACACAAAAACGTGAAAAGCTCCTCTATGGAGAGAGTTGAGCACTTCCAAAGCATCAATGTGTACCGTTGCACTCTATTTAGTGCTCTTAAAAGTCTAACTTGCTAGTTCAGCCTTCGTCCCACGTTTCGTAACGTAAAGACGCGAATAGACCAAGTTCTGTCTCAAATTGCACAAAAACGTGGAAAGCTCCACTATGGAGAGAGTTGAGCAATTCCAAAGCATGAATGTGGACCGTTGTACTCCATTTAGTGCTCTTAAAAGTCTAACTTGCTAGTTGAGCCTTCGTGCCACGTTTCGTAAGGTAAAGACGCGAATAGACCAAGTTATGTCTCGAATTGCACAAAAACGTGAAAAGCTCCTCTATGGAGAGAGTTGAGCACTTCCAAAGCATCAATGTTGACCGTTGTATTCTATTTAGTGCTCTTAAAAGTCTAACTTGCTAGTTGAGCCTTCGTGCCACGTTTCGTAAGGTAAAGATGCGAATAGACCCAGTTTTGTGTGAAATTGCACAAAAACGTGAAATGCTCCCCTATGGAGAGAGTTGAGCAATTCCAAAGCATGAATGTGGACCGTTGTACCCTATTTAGTACTCTTAAAAGTCTAACTTGCTAGTTGAGCCTTCGTGCCACGTTTCGTAGGGTAAAGATGCGAATAGACCCAGTTATGTATGAAATTGCACAAAAACGTGAAATGCTCCTCTATGGAGATAGTTGAGCAATTCCAAAGCATGAATGTGGACCGTTGTACTCTATTTAGTGCTCTTAAAAGTCTAACTTGCTAGTTGAGCCTTCGTGCCACGTTTCGTAAGGTAAAGACGTGAATAGACCAAGTTATGTCTCGTATTGCACAAAAACATGAAAAGCTCCTCTATGGAGAGAGTTGAGCACTTCCAAAGCATCAATGTGGACCGTTGTACTCTATTTAGTGCTCTTAAAAGTCTAACTTGCTAGTTGAGCCTTCGTGCCACGTTTCGTAAGGTAAAGATGTGAATAGAGCCAGTTATGTTTGAAATTGCACAAAAACGTGAAATGCTCCCCTATGGAGAGAGTTGAGCAATTCCAAAGCATGAATGTGGACCATTGTACTCTATTTAGTGCTCTTAAAAGTCTAACTTGCTAGTTGAGCCTTCGTGCCACGTTTCGCAAGGTAAGGATGCGAATAGACCAAGTTATGTCTCGAATTGCACAAAAACGTGAAAAGCTCCTCTATCGAGATAGTTGAGCACTTCCAAAGCATCAATGTGGACCGTTGTACTCTATTTAGTGCTCTTAAAAGTCTAACTTGCTAGTTGAGCCTTCGTGCCACGTTTCGTAAGGTAAAGACGCGAATAAACCAAGTTACGTCTCAAATTGCACAAAAACGTGAAAAGCTCCTCTATGGAGAGAGTTGAGCACTTCCGAAGCATCAATGTGGACCGTTGTACTCTATTTAGTGCTCTTAAAAGTCTAACTTGCTCGTTGAGCCTTCGTGCCACGTTTCGTAAGGTAAAGATGCGAATAGACCAAGTTATGTTTGAAATTGCACAAAAACGTGAAATGCTCCACTATGGAGAGAGTTGAGCAATTCCAAAGCATGAATGTGGACCGTTGTACTCTATTTAGTGCTCTTAAAAGTCTAACTTGCTAGTTGAGCCTTCATGCCACGTTTCGTAAGTTAAAGACGCGAATAGACCAAGTTATGTCTCCAATTGCACAAAAACGTGAAAAGCTCCTCTATGAAGAGAGTTGAGCACTTCCGAAGCATCAATGTGAACCTTTGTACTCTATTTAGTGCTCTTAAAAGTCTAACATGCTAGTTGAGCCTTCGTGCCACGTTTCGTAACGTAAAGAGGCGAATAGAGCACGTTATGTCTCAATTACACACAAACGTGAAAAGCTCCTCTATGGAGAGAGTTGAGCACTTCCAAAGCATCAATGTGTACCGTTGCACTCTATTTAGTGCTCTTAAAAGTCTAACTTGCTAGTTCAGCCTTCGTCCCACGTTTCGTAACGTAAAGACGCGAATAGACCAAGTTCTGTCTCAAATTGCACAAAAACGTGGAAAGCTCCACTATGGAGAGAGTTGAGCAATTCCAAAGCATGAATGTGGACCGTTGTACTCCATTTAGTGCTCTTAAAAGTCTAACTTGCTAGTTGAGCCTTCGTGCCACGTTTCGTAAGGTAAAGACGCGAATAGACCAAGTTATGTCTCGAATTGCACAAAAACGTGAAAAGCTCCTCTATAGAGAGAGTTGAGCACTTCCAAAGCATCAATGTTGACCGTTGTATTCTATTTAGTGCTCTTAAAAGTCTAACTTGCTAGTTGAGCCTTCGTGCCACGTTTCGTAAGGTAAAGATGCGAATAGACCCAGTTTTGTGTGAAATTGCACAAAAACGTGAAATGCTCCCCTATGGAGAGAGTTGAGCAATTCCAAAGCATGAATGTGGACCGTTGTACCCTATTTAGTGCTCTTAAAAGTCTAACTTTCTAGTTGAGCCTTCGTGCCACGTTTCGTAAGGTAAAGATGCGAATTGACCCAGTTATGTTTGAAATTGCACAAAAACGTGAAATGCTCCTCTATGGAGAGAGTTGAGCAATTCCAAAGCATGAATGTGGACCGTCGTACTCTATTTAGTGCTCTTAAAAGTCTAACTTGCTAGTGGAGCCTTCGTGCCACGTTTCGTAAGGTAAAGATGCGAATAGAACCAGTTATGTTTGAAATTACACAAAAACGTGAAATGCTCCACTATGGAAAGAGTTGAGCAATTCCAAAGCATGAATGTGGACCGTTGTACTCTATTTAGTGCTCTTAAAAGTCTAACTTGCTAGTTGGGCCTTCGTGCCACGTTTCGTAAGGTAAAGACGTGAATAGACCAAGTTATGTCTCGAATTGCACAAAAACGTGAAAAGCTCCTCTATGGAGAGAGTTGAACACTTCCAAAGCGTCAATGTGGACCGTTGTACTATATTTAGTACTCTTAAAAGTCTAACTTGCTAGTTGAGCCTTCGTGCCACGTTTCGTAGGGTAAAGATGCGAATAGACCCAGTTATGTATGAAATTGCACAAAAACGTGAAATGCTCCTCTATGGAGATAGTTGAGCAATTCCAAAGCATGAATGTGGACCGTTGTACTCTATTTAGTGCTCTTAAAAGTCTAACTTGCTAGTTGAGCCTTCGTGCCGCGTTTCGTAAGGTAAAGACGTGAATAGACCAAGTTATGTCTCGTAATTGCACAAAAACGTGAAAAGCTCCTCTATGGAGAGAGTTGAGCACTTCCAAAGCATCAATGTGGACCGTTGTACTCTATTTAGTGCTCTTAAAAGTCTAACTTGCTAGTTGAGCCTTCGTGCCACGTTTCGTAAGGTAAAGATGCGAATAGAGCCAGTTATGTTTGAAATTGCACAAAAACGTGAAATGCTCCCCTATGGAGAGAGTTGAGCAATTCCAAAGCATGAATGTGGACCGTTGTACTCTATTCAGTGCTCTTAAAAGTCTAACTTGCTAGTTGAGCCTTCGTGCCACGTTTCGTAAGGTAAGGACGCGAATAGACCAAGTTATGTCTCGAATTGCACAAAAACGTGAAAAGCTCCTCTATGGAGATAGTTGAGCACTTCCAAAGCATCAATGTGGACCGTTGTACTCTATTTAGTGCTCTTAATAGTCTACCTTGCTAGTTGAGCCTTCATGCCACGTTTCGTAAGGTAAAGACACGAATAAACCAAGTTACGTCTCGAATTGCACAAAAACGTGAAAAGCTCCTCTATGGAGATAGTTGAGCAATTCCAAAGCATGAATATGGACCGTCGTACTCTATTTAGTGCTCTTAAAAGTCTAACTTGCTAGTTGAGCCTTCGTGCCACGTTTCATAAGCTAAAGACGCGAATAGACCAAGTTATGTCTCGAATTGCACAAAAATGTGAAAAGCTCCTCTATAGAGAGAGTTGAGCACTTCCAAAGCATCAATGTTGACCGTTGTATTCTATTTAGTGCTCTTAAAAGTCTAACTTGCTAGTTGAGCCTTCGTGCCACGTTGCGTAAGGTAAAGATGCGAATAGACCCAGTTATGTTTGAAATTGCACGAAAACGTGAAATGCTCCTCTATGGAGAGAGTTGAGCAATTCCAAAGCATGAATGTGGACCATTTTACTTTATTTAGTGCTCTTGAAAGTCTAACTTGCTAGTTCAGCCTTCGTGCCACGTTTCGTAACGTAAAGACGCGAATAGACCAAGTTCTGTCTCAAATTGCACAAAAACGTGAAAAGCTCCACTATGGAGAGAGTTGAGCAATTCCAAAGCATGAATGTGGACCGTTGTACTCTATTTAGTGCTCTTAAAAGTCTAACTTGCTAGTTGAGCCTTCGTGCCACGTTTCGTAAGGTAAAGACGCGAATAGACCAAGTTATGTCTCGAATTGTACAAAAACGTGAAAAGCTCCTCTATAGAGAGAGTTGAGCACTTCCAAAGCATCAATGTTGACCGTTGTATTCTATTTAGTGCTCGTAAAAGTCTAACTTGCTAGTTGAGCCTTCGTGCCACGTTTCGTAAGGTAAAGATGCGAATAGACCCAGTTATGTGTGAAATTGCACAAAAACGTGAAATGCTCCCCTATGGAGAGAGTTGAGCAATTCCAAAGCATGAATGTGGACCGTTACTCTATTTAGTGCTCTTAAAAGTTTAACTTTCTAGTTGAGCCTTCGTGCCACGTTTCGTAAGGTAAAGATGCGAATAGACCCAGTTATGTTTGAAATTGCACAAAAACGTGAAATGCTCCTCTACGGAGAGAGTTGAGCAATTCCAAAGCATGAATGTGGACCGTCGTACTCTATTTAGTGCTCTTAAAAGTCTAACTTGCTAGTTGAGCCTTCGTGCCACGTTTCGTAAGGTAAAGATGCGAATAGACCCAGTTATGTTTGAAATTGCACAAAAACGTGAAATGCTCCACTATGGAGAGAGTGGAGCAATTCCAAAGCATGAATGTGGACCGTTGTACTCTATTTAGTGCTCTTAAAAGTCTAACTTGCTAGTTGGGCCTTCGTGCCACGTTTCGTAAGGTAAAGACGCGAATAGACCAAGTTATGTCTCTAATTGCACAAAAACGTGAAAAGTTCCTCTATGGAGAGAGTTGAGCAGTTCCAAAGCATCAATGTGGACCGTTGTACTCTATTTAGTACTCTTAAAAGTCTAACTTGCTGGTTGAGCCTTCGTGCCACGTTTCGTAGGGTAAAGATGCGAATAGACCCAGTTATGTATGAAATTGCACAAAAACGTGAAATGCTCCTCTATGGAGATAGTTGAGCAATTCCAAAGCATGAATGTGGACCGTTACTCTATTTAGTGCTCTTAAAAGTATAACTTTCTAGTTGAGCCTTCGTGCCACGTTTCGTAAGGTAAAGATGCGAATAGACCCAGTTGTGTGTGAAATTGCACAAAAACGTGAAATGCTCCCCTATGGAGAGAGTTGAGCAATTCCAAAGCATGAATGTGGACCGTTACTCTATTTAGTGCTCTTAAAAGTATAACTTTCTAGTTGAGCCTTCGTGCCACGTTTCGTAAGGTAAAGATGCGAATAGACCCAGTTATGTTTGAAATTGCACAAAAACGTGAAATGCTCCACTATGGAGAGAGTTGAGCAATTCCAAAGCATGAATGTGGACCGTTGTACTCTATTTAGTGCTCTTAAAAGTCTAACTTGCTAGTTGGGCCTTCGTGCCACGTTTCGTAAGGTAAAGACGCGAATAGACCAAGTTATGTCTCTAATTGCACAAAAACGTGAAAAGTTCCTCTATGGAGAGAGTTGAGCAGTTCCAAAGCATCAATGTGGACCGTTGTACTCTATTTAGTACTCTTAAAAGTCTAACTTGCTGGTTGAGCCTTCGTGCCACGTTTTGTAGGGTAAAGATGCGAATAGACCCAGTTATGTATGAAATTGCACAAAAACGTGAAATGCTCCTCTATGGAGATAGTTGAGCAATTCCAAAGCATGAATGTGCACCGTTGTACTCTATTTAGTGCTCTTAAAAGTCTAACTTGCTAGTTGAGCCTTCGTGCCACGTTTCGTAAGGTAAAGACGTGAATAGACCAAGTTATGTCTCGAATTGCACAAAAACGTGAAAAGCTCCTCTATGGAGAGAGTTGAGCACTTCCAAAGCATCAATGTGGACCGTTGTACTCTATTTAGTGCTTTTAAAAGTGTAACTTGCTAGTTGAGCCTTCGTGCCACGTTTCGTAAGGTAAAGATGCGAATAGAGCCAGTTATGTTTGAAATTGCACAAAAACGTGAAATGCTCCTCTATGGAGAGAGTTGAGTAATTCCAAAGCATGAATGTGGACCGCTGTACTCTATTCAGTGCTCTTAAAAGTCTAACTTGCTAGTTGAGCCTTCGTGCCACGTTTCGTAAGATAAGGACGCGAATAGACCAAGTTATGTCTCGAATTGCACAAAAACGTGAAAAGCTCCTCTACGGAGATAGTTGAGCACTTCCAAAGCATCAATGTGGACTGTTGTACTCTATTTAGTGCTCTTAAAAGTCTACCTGGCTGGTTGAGCCTTCGTGCCACGTTTCGTAAGGTAAAGACGCGAATAAACCAAGTTACGTCTCAAATTGCACAAAAACGTGAAAAGCTCCTCTATGGAGAGAGTTGAGCACTTCCGAAGCATCAATGTGGACCGTTGTACTCTATTTAGTGCTCTTAAAAGTCTAACTTGCTAGTTGAGCCTTCGTGCCACGTTTCGTAAGGTAAAGATGCGAATAGACCAAGTTATGTTTGAAATTGCACAAAAACGTGAAATGCTCCACTATGGAGAGAGTTGAGCAATTCCAAAGCATGAATGTGGACCGTTGTACTCTATTTAGTGCTCTTAAAAGTCTAACTTGCTAGTTGAGCCTTCGTGCCACGTTTCGTAAGGTAAAGACGCGAATAGACCAAGTTATGTCTCCAATTGCACAAAAACGTGAAAAGCTCCTCTATGAAGAGAGTTGAGCACTTCCGAAGCATCAATGTGGACCGTTGTACTCTATTTAGTGCTCTTAAAAGTCTAACTTGCTAGTTGAGCCTTCGTGCCACGTTTCGTAACGTAAAGAGGCGAATAGAGCAAGTTATGTCTCAAATTGCACAAAAACGTGAAAAGCTCCTCTATGGAGATAGTTGAGCACTTCCAAAGCATCAATGTGGACCGTTGCACTCTATTTAGTGCTCTTAAAAGTCTAACTTGCTAGTTCAGCCTTCGTGCCACGTTTCGTAACGTAAAGACGCGAATAGACCAAGTTCTGTCTCAAATTGCACAAAAACGTGAAAAGCTCCACTATGGAGAGAGTTGAGCAATTCCAAAGCATGAATGTGGACCGATGTACTCTATTTAGTGCTCTTAAAAGTCTAACTTGCTAGTTGAGCCTTCGTGCCACGTTTCGTAAGGTAAAGACGCGAATAGACCAAGTTATGTCTCGAATTGCACAAAAACGTGAAAAGCTCCTCTATAGAGAGAGTTGAGCACTTCCAAAGCATCAATGTTGACCGTTGTATTCTATTTAGTGCTCTTAAAAGTCTAACTTGCTAGTTGAGCCTTCGTGCCACGTTTCGTAAGGTAAAGATGCGAATAGACCCAGTTATGTGTGAAATTGCACAAAAACGTGAAATGCTCCCCTATGGAGAGAGTTGAGCAATTCCAAAGCATGAATGTGGACCGTTGTACTCTATTTAGTGCTCTTAAAAGTCTAACTTGCTAGTTGGGCCTTCGTGCCACGTTTCGTAAGGTAAAGACGCGAATAGACCAAGTTATGTCTCGAATTGCACAAAAACGTGAAAAGCTCCTCTATGGAAAGAGTTGAGCACTTCCAAAGCATCAATGTGGACCGTTGTACTCTATTTAGTGCTCTTAAAAGTCTAACTTGCTAGTTGAGCCTTCGTGCCACGTTTCGTAAGGTAAAGATGCGAATAGAGCCAGTTATGTTTGAAATTGCACAAAAACATGAAATGCTCCCCTATGGAGAGAGTTGAGCAATTCCAAAGCATGAATGTGGACCGTTGTACTCTATTCAGTGCTCTTAAAAGTCTAACTTGCTAGTTGAGCCTTCGTGCCACGTTTCGTAAGGTAAGGACGCGAATAGACCAAGTTATGTCTCGAATTGCAAAAAAACGTGAAAAGCTCCTCTATGGAGATAGTTGAGCACTTCCAAAGCATTAATGTGGACCGTTGTACTATATTTAGTGCTCATAAAAGTCTAACTTGCTAGTTCAGCCTTCGTGCCACGTTTCGTAACGTAAAGACGCGAATAGACCGAGTTCTGTCTCAAATTGCACAAAAACGTGAAAAGCTCCTCTATGGAGAGAGTTGAGCACTTCCGAAGCAACAATGTGGACCGCTTGTACTCATATTTAGTGCTCTTAAAAGTCTAACTTGCTAGTTGAGCCTTCGTGCCACGTTTCGTAAGCTAAAGACGTGAATAAACCAAGTTAAGTCTCAAATTGCACAAAAACGTGAAAAGCTCCTCTATGGAGAGAGTTGAGCACTTCCAAAGCATCAATGTGGACCGTTGCACTCTATTTAGTGCTCTTAAAATTCTAACTTGCTAGTTCAGCCTTCGTGCCACGTTTCGTAACGTAAAGACGCGAATAGACCAAGTTCTGTCTCAAATTGCACAAAAACGTGAAAAGCTCCACTATGGAGAGAGTTGAGCAATTCCAAAGCATGAATGTGGACCGT
This sequence comes from Tripterygium wilfordii, assembly GCF_013401445.1. Taxonomy (NCBI): domain Eukaryota; kingdom Viridiplantae; phylum Streptophyta; class Magnoliopsida; order Celastrales; family Celastraceae; genus Tripterygium; species Tripterygium wilfordii. The sequence continues at coordinate 5,375,424 of NC_052232.1, read as the reverse complement.
TGTACTCTATTTAGTGCTCTTAAAAGTCTACCTTGCTAGTTGAGCCTTCGTGCCACGTTTCGTAAGGTAAAGACGCGAATAGACCAAGTTATGTCTCGAATTACACAAAAACGTGAAAAGCTCCTCTATGGAGAGAGTTGAGCACTTCCAAAGCATCAATGTGGACCGTTGTACTCTATTTAGTGCTCTCAAAAGTCTAACTTGCTAGTTGAGCCTTCGTGCCACGTTTCGTAAGGTAAAGATGCGAATAGACCCAGTTATGTGTGAAATTGCACAAAAATGTGAAATGCTCCCCTATGGAGAGAGTTGAGCAATTCCAAAGCATTGAATGTGGACCAGTTGTACTCTATTTAGTGCTCTTAAAAGTCTAACTTGCTAGTTGAGCCTTCGTGCCACGTTTCGTAAGGTAAAGACGCGAATAGACCAAGTTATGTCTCGAATTGCACAAAAACGTGAAAAGCTCCTCTATGGAGAGAGTTGAGCACTTCCAAAGCATCAATGTGGACCGTTGTACTCTATTCAGTGCTCTTAAAAGTCTAACTTGCTAGTTGAGCCTTCGTGCCACGTTTCGTAAGGTAAGGACGCGAATAGACCAAGTTATGTCTCGAATTGCACAAAAACGTGAAAAGCTCCTCTATGGAGATAGTTGAGCACTTCCAAAGCATTAATGTGGACCGTTGTACTCTATTTAGTGCTCTTAAAAGTCTAACTTGCTAGTTGAGCCTTCGTGCCACGTTTCGTAAGGTAAAGACGCGAATAGACCAAGTTATGTCTCGAATTGCACAAAAACGTGAAAAGCTCCTCTATGGAGAGAGTTGAGCACTTCCAAAGCATCAATGTGGACCGTTGTACTCTATTCAGTGCTCTTAAAAGTCTAACTTGCTAGTTGAGCCTTCGTGCCACGTTTCGTAAGGTAAGGACGCGAATAGACCAAGTTATGTCTCGAATTGCACAAAAACGTGAAAAGCTCCTCTATGGAGATAGTTGAGCAATTCCAAAGCATGAATGTGGACCGTTGTACTCTATTTAGTGCTCTTAAAAGTCTAACTTGCTAGTTGAGCCTTCGTGCCACGTTTCGTATGGTAAAGACGCGAATAGACCAAGTTATGTCTCGAATTGCACAAAAACGTGAAAAGCTCCTCTATGGAGAGAGTTGAGCACTTCCAAAGCATCAATGTGGACCGTTGTACTCTATTTAGTGCTCTTAAAAGTCTAACTTGCTAGTTGAGCCTTCGTGCCACGTTTCGTAAGGTAAAGATGCGAATAGAGCCTAGTTATGTTTGAAATTGCACAAAAACGTGAAATGCTCCCCTATGGAGAGAGTTGAGCAATTCCAAAGCATGAATGTGGACCGTTGTACTCTATTTAGTGCTCTTAAAAGTCTACCTTGCTAGTTGAGCCTTCGTGCCACGTTTCGTAAGGTAAAGACGCGAATAGACCAAGTTATGTCTCGAATTACACAAAAACGTGAAAAGCTCCTCTATGGAGAGAGTTGAGCACTTCCAAAGCATCAATGTGGACCGTTGTACTCTATTTAGTGCTCTCAAAAGTCTAACTTGCTAGTTGAGCCTTCGTGCCACGTTTCGTAAGGTAAAGATGCGAATAGACCCAGTTATGTGTGAAATTGCACAAAAATGTGAAATGCTCCCCTATGGAGAGAGTTGAGCAATTCCAAAGCATTGAATGTGGACCATTGTACTCTATTTAGTGCTCTTAAAAGTCTAACTTGCTAGTTGAGCCTTCGTGCCACGTTTCGTAAGGTAAAGACGCGAATAGACCAAGTTATGTCTCGAATTGCACAAAAACGTGAAAAGCTCCTCTATGGAGAGAGTTGAGCACTTCCAAAGCATCAATGTGGACCGTTGTACTCTATTCAGTGCTCTTAAAAGTCTAACTTGCTAGTTGAGCCTTCGTGCCACGTTTCGTAAGGTAAGGACGCGAATAGACCAAGTTATGTCTCGAATTGCACAAAAACGTGAAAAGCTCCTCTATGGAGATAGTTGAGCACTTCCAAAGCATTAATGTGGACCGTTGTACTCTATTTAGTGCTCTTAAAAGTCTAACTTGCTAGTTGAGCCTTCGTGCCACGTTTCGTAAGGTAAAGACGCGAATAGACCAAGTTATGTCTCGAATTGCACAAAAACGTGAAAAGCTCCTCTATGGAGAGAGTTGAGCACTTCCAAAGCATCAATGTGGACCGTTGTACTCTATTCAGTGCTCTTAAAAGTCTAACTTGCTAGTTGAGCCTTCGTGCCACGTTTCGTAAGGTAAGGACGCGAATAGACCAAGTTATGTCTCGAATTGCACAAAAACGTGAAAAGCTCCTCTATGGAGATAGTTGAGCAATTCCAAAGCATGAATGTGGACCGTTGTACTCTATTTAGTGCTCTTAAAAGTCTAACTTGCTAGTTGGGCCTTCGTGCCACGTTTCGTAAGGTAAAGACGCGAATAGACCAAGTTATGTCTCGAATTGCACAAAAACGTGAAAAGCTCCTCTATGGAGAGAGTTGAGCACTTCCAAAGCATCAATGTGGACCGTTGTACTCTATTTAGTGCTCTTAAAAGTCTAACTTGCTAGTTGAGCCTTCGTGCCACGTTTCGTAAGGTAAAGATGCGAATAGAGCTAGTTATGTTTGAAATTGCACAAAAACGTGAAATGCTCCCCTATGGAGAGAGTTGAGCAATTCCAAAGCATGAATGTGGACCGTTGTACTCTATTTAGTGCTCTTAAAAGTCTACCTTGCTAGTTGAGCCTTCGTGCCACGTTTCGTAAGGTAAAGACGCGAATAGACCAAGTTATGTCTCGAATTACACAAAAACGTGAAAAGCTCCTCTATGGAGAGAGTTGAGCACTTCCAAAGCATCAATGTGGACCGTTGTACTCTATTTAGTGCTCTCAAAAGTCTAACTTGCTAGTTGAGCCTTCGTGCCACGTTTCGTAAGGTAAAGATGCGAATAGACCCAGTTATGTGTGAAATTGCACAAAAATGTGAAATGCTCCCTTATGGAGAGAGTTGAGCAATTCCAAAGCTTGAATGTGGACCATTGTACTCTATTTAGTGCTCTTAAAAGTCTAACTTGCTAGTTGAGCCTTCGTGCCACGTTTCGTAAGGTAAAGACGCGAATAGACCAAGTTATGTCTCGAATTGCACAAAAACGTGAAAAGCTCCTCTATGGAGAGAGTTGAGCACTTCCAAAGCATCAATGTGGACCGTTGTACTCTATTCAGTGCTCTTAAAAGTCTAACTTGCTAGTTGAGCCTTCGTGCCACGTTTCGTAAGGTAAGGACGCGAATAGACCAAGTTATGTCTCGAATTGCACAAAAACGTGAAAAGCTCCTCTATGGAGATAGTTGAGCACTTCCAAAGCATTAATGTGGACCGTTGTACTCTATTTAGTGCTCTTAAAAGTCTAACTTGCTAGTTGAGCCTTCGTGCCACGTTTCGTAAGGTAAAGACGCGAATAGACCAAGTTATGTCTCGAATTGCACAAAAACGTGAAAAGCTCCTCTATGGAGAGAGTTGAGCACTTCCAAAGCATCAATGTGGACCGTTGTACTCTATTCAGTGCTCTTAAAAGTCTAACTTGCTAGTTGAGCCTTCGTGCCACGTTTCGTAAGGTAAGGACGCGAATAGACCAAGTTATGTCTCGAATTGCACAAAAACGTGAAAAGCTCCTCTATGGAGATAGTTGAGCAATTCCAAAGCATGAATGTGGACCGTTGTACTCTATTTAGTGCTCTTAAAAGTCTAACTTGCTAGTTGGGCCTTCGTGCCACGTTTCGTAAGGTAAAGACGCGAATAGACCAAGTTATGTCTCGAATTGCACAAAAACGTGAAAAGCTCCTCTATGGAGAGAGTTGAGCACTTCCAAAGCATCAATGTGGACCGTTGTACTCTATTTAGTGCTCTTAAAAGTCTAACTTGCTAGTTGAGCCTTCGTGCCACGTTTCGTAAGGTAAAGATGCGAATAGAGCCAGTTATGTTTGAAATTGCACAAAAACGTGAAATGCTCCCCTATGGAGAGAGTTGAGCAATTCCAAAGCATGAATGTGGACCGTTGTACTCTATTCAGTGCTCTTAAAAGTCTAACTTGCTAGTTGAGCCTTCGTGCCACGTTTCGTAAGGTAAGGACGCGAATAGACCAAGTTATGTCTCGAATTGCAAAAAAACGTGAAAAGCTCCTCTATGGAGATAGTTGAGCACTTCCAAAGCATTAATGTGGACCGTTGTACTATATTTAGTGCTCATAAAAGTCTAACTTGCTAGTTCAGCCTTCGTGCCACGTTTCGTAACGTAAAGACGCGAATAGACCAAGTTCTGTCTCAAATTGCACAAAAACGTGAAAAGCTCCTCTATGGAGAGAGTTGAGCACTTCCGAAGCAACAATGTGGACCGCTGGACTCAATTTAGTGCTCTTAAAAGTCTAACTTGCTAGTTGAGCCTTCGTGCCACGTTTCGTAAGCTAAAGACGTGAATAAACCAAGTTAAGTCTCAAATTGCACAAAAACGTGAAAAGCTCCTCTATGGAGAGAGTTGAGCACTTCCAAAGCATCAATGTGGACCGTTGCACTCTATTTAGTGCTCTTAAAATTCTAACTTGCTAGTTGAGCCTTCGTGCCACGTTTCGTAACGTAAAGACGCGAATAGACCAAGTTCTGTCTCAAATTGCACAAAAACGTGAAAAGCTCCACTATGGAGAGAGTTGAGCAATTCCAAAGCATGAATGTGGACCGTTGTACTCTATTTAGTGCTCTTAAAAGTCTACCTTGCTAGTTGAGCCTTCGTGCCACGTTTCGTAAGGTAAAGACGCGAATAGACCAAGTTATGTCTCGAATTACACAAAAACGTGAAAAGCTCCTCTATGGAGAGAGTTGAGAACTTCCAAACCATCAATGTGGACCGTTGTACTCTATTTAGTGCTCTCAAAAGTCTAACTTGCTAGTTGAGCCTTCGTGCCACGTTTCGTAAGGTAAAGATGCGAATAGACCCAGTTATGTGTGAAATTGCACAAAAACGTGAAATGCTCCCCTATGGAGAGAGTTGAGCAATTCCAAAGCTTGAATGTGGACCGTTGTACTCTATTTAGTGCTCTTAAAAGTCTAACTTGCTAGTTGAGCCTTCGTGCCACGTTTCGTAAGGTAAAGACGCGAATAGACCAAGTTATGTCTCGAATTGCACAAAAACGTGAAAAGCTCCTCTATGGAGAGAGTTGAGCACTTCCAAAGCATCAATGTGGACCGTTGTACTCTATTCAGTGCTCTTAAAAGTCTAACTTGCTAGTTGAGCCTTCGTGCCACGTTTCGTAAGGTAAGGACGCGAATAGACCAAGTTATGTCTCGAATTGCACAAAAACGTGAAAAGCTCCTCTATGGAGATAGTTGAGCACTTCCAAAGCATTAATGTGGACCGTTGTACTCTATTTAGTGCTCTTAAAAGTCTAACTTGCTAGTTGAGCCTTCGGGCCACGTTTCGTAAGGTAAAGACGCGAATAGACCAAGTTATGTCTCGAATTGCACAAAAACGTGAAAAGCTCCTCTATGGAGAGAGTTGAGCACTTCCAAAGCATCAATGTGGACCGTTGTACTCTATTCAGTGCTCTTAAAAGTCTAACTTGCTAGTTGAGCCTTCGTGCCACGTTTCGTAAGGTAAGGACGCGAATAGACCAAGTTATGTCTCGAATTGCACAAAAACGTGAAAAGCTCCTCTATGGAGATAGTTGAGCAATTCCAAAGCATGAATGTGGACCGTTGTACTCTATTTAGTGCTCTTAAAAGTCTAACTTGCTAGTTGGGCCTTCGTGCCACGTTTCGTAAGGTAAAGACGCGAATAGACCAAGTTATGTCTCGAATTGCACAAAAACGTGAAAAGCTCCTCTATGGAGAGAGTTGAGCACTTCCAAAGCATCAATGTGGACCGTTGTACTCTATTTAGTGCTCTTAAAAGTCTAACTTGCTAGTTGAGCCTTCGTGCCACGTTTCGTAAGGTAAAGATGCGAATAGAGCCAGTTATGTTTGAAATTGCACAAAAACGTGAAATGCTCCCCTAATGGAGAGAGTTGAGCAATTCCAAAGCATGAATGTGGACCGTTGTACTCTATTCAGTGCTCTTAAAAGTCTAACTTGCTAGTTGAGCCTTCGTGCCACGTTTCGTAAGGTAAGGACGCGAATAGACCAAGTTATGTCTCGTAATTGCAAAAAAACGTGAAAAGCTCCTCTATGGAGATAGTTGAGCACTTCCAAAGCATTAATGTGGACCGTTGTACTATATTTAGTGCTCATAAAAGTCTAACTTGCTAGTTCAGCCTTCGTGCCACGTTTCGTAACGTAAAGACGCGAATAGACCAAGTTCTGTCTCAAATTGCACAAAAACGTGAAAAGCTCCTCTATGGAGAGAGTTGAGCACTTCCGAAGCAACAATGTGGACCGCTGGACTCAATTTAGTGCTCTTAAAAGTCTAACTTGCTAGTTGAGCCTTCGTGCCACGTTTCGTAAGCTAAAGACGTGAATAAACCAAGTTAAGTCTCAAATTGCACAAAAACGTGAAAAGCTCCTCTATGGAGAGAGTTGAGCACTTCCAAAGCATCAATGTGGACCGTTGCACTCTATTTAGTGCTCTTAAAATTCTAACTTGCTAGTTGAGCCTTCGTGCCACGTTTCGTAACGTAAAGACGCGAATAGACCAAGTTCTGTCTCAAATTGCACAAAAACGTGAAAAGCTCCACTATGGAGAGAGTTGAGCAATTCCAAAGCATGAATGTGGACCGTTGTACTCTATTTAGTGCTCTTAAAAGTCTACCTTGCTAGTTGAGCCTTCGTGCCACGTTTCGTAAGGTAAAGACGCGAATAGACCAAGTTATGTCTCGAATTACACAAAAACGTGAAAAGCTCCTCTATGGAGAGAGTTGAGCACTTCCAAAGCATCAATGTGGACCGTTGTACTCTATTTAGTGCTCTCAAAAGTCTAACTTGCTAGTTGAGCCTTCGTGCCACGTTTCGTAAGGTAAAGATGCGAATAGACCCAGTTATGTGTGAAATTGCACAAAAACGTGAAATGCTCCCCTATGGAGAGAGTTGAGCAATTCCAAAGCTTGAATGTGGACCGTTGTACTCTATTTAGTGCTCTTAAAAGTCTAACTTGCTAGTTGAGCCTTCGTGCCACGTTTCGTAAGGTAAAGACGCGAATAGACCAAGTTATGTCTCGAATTGCACAAAAACGTGAAAAGCTCCTCTATGGAGAGAGTTGAGCACTTCCAAAGCATCAATGTGGACCGTTGTACTCTATTCAGTGCTCTTAAAAGTCTAACTTGCTAGTTGAGCCTTCGTGCCACGTTTCGTAAGGTAAGGACGCGAATAGACCAAGTTATGTCTCGAATTGCATAAAAACGTGAAAAGCTCCTCTATGGAGATAGTTGAGCACTTCCAAAGCATTAATGTGGACCTTTGTACTATATTTAGTGCTCTTAAAAGTCTAACTTGCTAGTTGAGCCTTCGTGCCACGTTTCGTAAGGTAAAGACGCGAATAAACCAAGTTACGTCTCAAATTGCACAAAAACGTGAAAAGCTCCTCTATGGAGAGAGTTGAGCACTTCCGAAGCAACAATGTGGACCGCTGGACTCAATTTAGTGCTCTTAAAAGTCTAACTTGCTAGTTGAGCCTTCGTGCCACGTTTCGTAAGCTAAAGACGTGAATAAACCAAGTTAAGTCTCAAATTGCACAAAAACGTGAAAAGCTCCTCTATGGAGAGAGTTGAGCACTTCCAAAGCATCAATGTGGACCGTTGCACTCTATTTAGTGCTCTTAAAATTCTAACTTGCTAGTTGAGCCTTCGTGCCACGTTTCGTAACGTAAAGACGCGAATAGACCAAGTTCTGTCTCAAATTGCACAAAAACGTGAAAAGCTCCACTATGGAGAGAGTTGAGCATTTCCAAAGCATGAATGTGGACCGTTGTACTCTATTTAGTGCTCTTAAAAGTCTACCTTGCTAGTTGAGCCTTCGTGCCACGTTTCGTAAGGTAAAGACGCGAATAGACCAAGTTATGTCTCGAATTACACAAAAACGTGAAAAGCTCCTCTATGGAGAGAGTTGAGCACTTCCAAAGCATCAATGTGGACCGTTGTACTCTATTTAGTGCTCTCAAAAGTCTAACTTGCTAGTTGAGCCTTCGTGCCACGTTTCGTAAGGTAAAGATGCGAATAGACCCAGTTATGTGTGAAATTGCACAAAAACGTGAAATGCTCCCCTATGGAGAGAGTTGAGCAATTCCAAAGCTTGAATGTGGACCGTTGTACTCTATTTAGTGCTCTTAAAAGTCTAACTTGCTAGTTGAGCCTTCGTGCCACGTTTCGTAAGGTAAAGACGCGAATAGACCAAGTTATGTCTCGAATTGCACAAAAACGTGAAAAGGTCCTCTATGGAGAGAGTTGAGCACTTCCAAAGCATCAATGTGGACCGTTGTACTCTATTTAGTGCTCATAAAAGTCTAACTTGCTAGTTGAGCCTTCGTGCCACGTTTCGTAAGGTAAAGACGCGAATAGACCATGTTATGTCTCGAATTGCACAAAAACGTGAAAAGCTCCTCTATGGAGAGAGTTGAGCACTTCCAAAGCATCAATGTGGACCGTTGTACTCTATTCAGTGCTCTTAAAAGTCTAACTTGCTAGTTGAGCCTTCGTGCCACGTTTCGTAAGGTAAGGACGCGAATAGACCAAGTTATGTCTCGTATTGCAAAAAAACGTGAAAAGCTCCTCTATGGAGATAGTTGAGCACTTCCAAAGCATTAATGTGGACCGTTGTACTATATTTAGTGCTCATAAAAGTCTAACTTGCTAGTTCAGCCTTCGTGCCACGTTTCGTAACGTAAAGACGCGAATAGACCAAGTTCTGTCTCAAATTGCACAAAAACGTGAAAAGCTCCTCTATGGAGAGAGTTGAGCACTTCCGAAAGCATACAATGTGGACCGCTTGTACTCTATTTAGTGCTCTTAAAAGTCTAACTTGCTAGTTGAGCCTTCGTGCCACGTTTCGTAAGCTAAAGACGTGAATAGAACCAAGTTAGTCTCAAATTGCACAAAAACGTGAAAAGCTCCTCTATGGAGAGAGTTGAGCACTTCCAAAGCATCAATGCGGACCTTTGCACTCTATTTAGTGCTCCTAAAAGTCTTACTTGCTAGTTGAGCCTTCGTGCCACGTTTCGTAACGTAAAGACGCGAATAGACCAAGTTCTGTCTCAAATTGCACAAAAACGTGAAAAGCTCCACTATGGAGAGAGTTGAGCAATTCCAAAGCATGAATGTGGACCGTTGTACTCTATTTAGTGCTCTTAAAAGTCTAACTTGCTAGTTGAGCCTTCGTGCCACGTTTCGTAAGGTAAAGACGCGAATAGACCAAGTTATGTCTCGAATTACACAAAAACGTGAAAAGCTCCTCTATGGAGAGAGTTGAGCACTTCCAAAGCATCAATGTGGACCGTTGTACTCTATTTAGTGCTCTCAAAAGTCTAACTTGCTAGTTGAGCCTTCGTGCCACGTTTCGTAAGGTAAAGATGCGAATAGACCCAGTTATGTGTGAAATTGCACAAAAACGTGAAATGCTCCCCTATGGAGAGAGTTGAGCAATTCCAAAGCATTGAATGTGGACCGTTGTACTCTATTTAGTGCTCTTAAAAGTCTAACTTGCTAGTTGAGCCTTCGTGCCACGTTTCGTAAGGTAAAGACGCGAATAGACCAAGTTATGTCTCGAATTGCACAAAAACGTGAAAAGCTCCTCTATGGAGAGAGTTGAGCACTTCCAAAGCATCAATGTGGACCGTTGTACTCTATTTAGTGCTCTTAAAAGTCTAACTTGCTAGTTGAGCCTTCGTGCCACGTTTCGTAAGGTAAAGACGCGAATAGACCAAGTTATGTCTCGAATTGCACAAAAACGTGAAAAGCTCCTCTATGGAGAGAGTTGAGCACTTCCAAAGCATGAATGTGGACCGTTGTACTCTATTTAGTGCTCTTAAAAGTCTAACTTGCTAGTTGAGCCTTCGTGCCACGTTTCGTAAGGTAAAGACGCGAATAGACCAAGTTACTGTCTCAAATTGCACAAAAACGTGAACAGCTCCTCTATGGAGAGAGTTGAGCACTTCCAAAGCATCAATGTGGACCGTTGTACTCTATTTAGTGCTCTTAAAAGTCTAACTTGCTAGTTGAGCCTTCGTGCCACGTTTCGTAAGGTAAAGACGCGAATAGACCAAGTTATGTCTCGAAATTGCACAAAAACGTGAAAAGCTCCTCTATGGAGAGAGTTGAGCACTTCCAAAGCATCAATGTGGACCGTTGTACTCTATTTAGTGCTCTTAAAAGTCTACCTTGCTAGTTGAGCCTTCGTGCCACGTTTCGTAAGGTAAAGACGCGAATAGACCAAGTTATGTGTCGAATTGCAAAAAAACGTGAAAAGCTCCTCTATGGAGAGAGTTGAGCACTTCCAAAGCATGAATGTGGACCGTTGTACTCTATTTAGTGCTCTTAAAAGTCTAACTTGCTAGTTGAGCCTTCGTGCCACGTTTCGTAAGGTAAAGACGCGAATAGACCAAGTTATGTCTCGAATTGCACAAAAACGTGAAAAGCTCCTCTATGGAGAGAGTTGAGCACTTCCAAAGCATCAATGTGGACCGTTGTACTCTATTTAGTGCTCTTAAAAGTCTAACTTGCTAGTTGAGCCTTCGTGCCACGTTTCGTAAGGTAAAGATGCGAATAGACCCAGTTATGTCTCGAAATTGCACAAAAACGTGAAATGCTCCCCTATGGAGAGAGTTGAGCAATTCCAAAGCATGAATGTGGACCGTTGTACTCTATTTAGTGCTCTGAAAAGTCTAACTTGCTAGTTGAGCCTTCGTGCCACGTTTCGTAAGGTAAAGACGCGAATAGACCAAGTTATGTCCCGAATTGCACAAAAACGTGAAAAGCTCCTCTATGGAGAGAGTTGAGCACTTCCAAAGCATCAATGTGGACCGTTGTACTCTATTTAGTGCTCTTAAAAGTCTAACTTGCTAGTTGAGCCTTCGTGCCACGTTTCGTAAGGTAAAGACGCGAATAGACCATGTTATGTCTCGAAATTGCACAAAAACGTGAAAAGCTCCTCTATGGAGAGAGTTGAGCAATTCCAAAGCATGAATGTGGACCGTTGTACTCTATTTAGTGCTCTTAAAAGTCTAACTTGCTAGTTGAGCCTTCGTGCCACGTTTCGTAAGGTAAAGATGCGAATAGACCCAGTTATGTCTGAAATTGCACAAAAACGTGAAATGCTCCTCTATGGAGAGAGTTGAGCAATTCCAAAGCATGAATGTGGACCGTTGTACTCTATTTAGTGCTCTTAAAAGTCTAACTTGCTAGTTGAGCCTTCGTGCCACGTTTCGTAACGTAAAGAGGCGAATAGACCAAGTTATGTCTCAAATTGCACAAAAACGTGAAAAGCTCCTCTATGGAGAGAGTTGAGCACTTCCAAAGCATCAATGTGGACCGTTGTACTCTATTTAGTGCTCTTAAAAGTCTAACTTGCTAGTTGAGCCTTCGTGCCACGTTTCGTAAGGTAAAGACGCGAATAGACCAAGTTATGTCTCGAATTGCACAAAAACGTGAAAAGCTCCTCTATGGAGAGAGTTGAGCACTTCCAAAGCATCAATGTGGACCATTGTACTCTATTTAGTGCTCTTAAAAGTCTAACTTGCTAGTTGAGCCTTCGTGCCACGTTTCGTAAGGTAAAGACGCGAATAGACCAAGTTATGTCTCAAATTGCACAAAAACGTGAAAAGCTCCTCTATGGAGAGAGTTGAGCACTTCCAAAGCATCAATGTGGACCGTTGTACTCTATTTAGTGCTCTTAAAAGTCTAACTTGCTAGTTGAGCCTTCGTGCCACGTTTCGTAAGCGTAAAGACGCGAATAGACCAAGTTATGTCTCGAAATTGCACAAAAACGTGAAAAGCTCCTCTATGGAGAGAGTTGAGCACTTCCAAAGCATCAATGTGGACCGTTGTACTCTATTTAGTGCTCTTAAAAGTCTAACTTGCTAGTTGAGCCTTCGTGCCACGTTTCGTAAGGTAAAGACGCGAATAGACCAAGTTATGTCTCGAAATTGCACAAAAACGTGAAAAGCTCCTCTATGGAGAGAGTTGAGCAATTCCAAAGCATGAATGTGGACCGTTGTACTCTATTTAGTGCTCTTAAAAGTCTAACTTGCTAGTTGAGCCTTCGTGCCACGTTTCGTAAGGTAAAGACGCGAATAGACCAAGTTATGTCTCGAAATTGCACAAAAACGTGAAAAGCTCCTCTATGGAGAGAGTTGAGCACTTCCAAAGCATCAATGTGGACCGTTGTACTCTATTTAGTGCTCTTAAAAGTCTAACTTGCTAGTTGAGCCTTCGTGCCACGTTTCGTAAGGTAAAGATGCGAATAGACCAAGTTATGTCTCGAAATTGCACAAAAACGTGAAAAGCTCCTCTATGGAGAGAGTTGAGCACTTCCAAAGCATGAATGTGGACCGTTGTACTCTATTTAGTGCTCTTAAAAGTCTAACTTGCTAGTTGAGCCTTCGTGCCACGTTTCGTAAGGTAAAGACGCGAATAGACCAAGTTATGTCTCGAAATTGCACAAAAACGTGAAAAGCTCCTCTATGGAGAGAGTTGAGCACTTCCAAAGCATCAATGTGGACCGTTGTACTCTATTTAGTGCTCTTAAAAGTCTAACTTGCTAGTTGAGCCTTCGTGCCACGTTTCGTAAGGTAAAGATGCGAATAGACCCAGTTATGTCTCGAAATTGCACAAAAACGTGAAATGCTCCTCTATGGAGAGAGTTGAGCAATTCCAAAGCATGAATGTGGACCGTTGTACTCTATTTAGTGCTCTTAAAAGTCTAACTTGCTAGTTGAGCCTTCGTGCCACGTTTCGTAAGGTAAAGACGCGAATAGACCAAGTTATGTCTCGAAATTGCACAAAAACGTGAAAATGCTCCTCTATGGAGAGAGTTGAGCACTTCCAAAGCATGAATGTGGACCGTTGTACTCTATTTAGTGCTCTTAAAAGTCTAACTTGCTAGTTGAGCCTTCGTGCCACGTTTCGTAAGGTAAAGACGCGAATAGACCAAGTTATGTCTCGAATTGCACAAAAACGTGAAAAGCTCCTCTATGGAGAGAGTTGAGCACTTCCAAAGCATCAATGTGGACCGTTGTACTCTATTTAGTGCTCTTAAAAGTCTAACTTGCTAGTTGAGCCTTCGTGCCACGTTTCGTAAGGTAAAGACGCGAATAGACCAAGTTATGTCTCGAAATTGCACAAAAACGTGAAAATGCTCCTCTATGGAGAGAGTTGAGCAATTCCAAAGCATGCAATGTGGACCGTTGTACTCTATTTAGTGCTCTTAAAAGTCTAACTTGCTAGTTGAGCCTTCGTGCCACGTTTCGTAAGGTAAAGACGCGAATAGACCAAGTTATGTCTCGAAATTGCACAAAAACGTGAAAAGCTCCTCTATGGAGAGAGTTGAGCACTTCCAAAGCATCAATGTGGACCGTTGTACTCTATTTAGTGCTCTTAAAAGTCTAACTTGCTAGTTGAGCCTTCGTGCCACGTTTCGTAAGGTAAAGACGCGAATAGACCAAGTTATGTCTCGAAATTGCACAAAAACGTGAAAAGCTCCTCTATGGAGAGAGTTGAGCACTTCCAAAGCATCAATGTGGACCGTTGTACTCTATTTAGTGCTCTTAAAAGTCTAACTTGCTAGTTGAGCCTTCGTGCCACGTTTCGTAAGGTAAAGACGCGAATAGACCAAGTTATGTCTCGAAATTGCACAAAAACGTGAAAAGCTCCTCTATGGAGAGAGTTGAGCACTTCCAAAGCATCAATGTGGACCGTTGTACTCTATTTAGTGCTCTTAAAAGTCTAACTTGCTAGTTGAGCCTTCGTGCCACGTTTCGTAAGGTAAAGACGCGAATAGACCAAGTTATGTCTCGAAATTGCACAAAAACGTGAAAAGCTCCTCTATGGAGAGAGTTGAGCACTTCCAAAGCATCAATGTGGACCGTTGTACTCTATTTAGTGCTCTTAAAAGTCTAACTTGCTAGTTGAGCCTTCGTGCCACGTTTCGTAAGGTAAAGATGCGAATAGACCAAGTTATGTTTGAAATTGCACAAAAACGTGAAATGCTCCACTATGGAGAGAGTTGAGCAATTCCAAAGCATGAATGTGGACCGTTGTACTCTATTTAGTGCTCTTAAAAGTCTAACTTGCTAGTTGAGCCTTCGTGCCACGTTTCGTAAGGTAAAGACGCGAATAGACCAAGTTATGTCTCGAATTGCACAAAAACGTGAAAAGCTCCTCTATGGAGAGAGTTGAGCACTTCCAAAGCATCAATGTGGACCGTTGTACTCTATTTAGTGCTCTTAAAAGTCTAACTTGCTAGTTGAGCCTTCGTGCCACGTTTCGTAAGGTAAAGACGCGAATAGACCAAGTTATGTCTCAAATTGCACAAAAACGTGAAAAGCTCCTCTATGGAGAGAGTTGAGCACTTCCAAAGCATCAATGTGGACCGTTGTACTCTATTTAGTGCTATTAAAAGTCTAACTTGCTAGTTGAGCCTTCGTGCCACGTTTCGTAAGGTAAAGACGCGAATAGACCAAGTTATGTCTCGAAATTGCACAAAAACGTGAAAAGCTCCTCTATGGAGAGAGTTGAGCACTTCCAAAGCATGCAATGTGGACCGTTGTACTCTATTTAGTGCTCTTAAAAGTCTAACTTGCTAGTTGAGCCTTCGTGCCACGTTTCGTAAGGTAAAGACGCGAATAGACCAAGTTATGTCTCGAATTGCACAAAAACGTGAAAAGCTCCTCTATGGAGAGAGTTGAGCACTTCCAAAGCATCAATGTGGACCGTTGTACTCTATTTAGTGCTCTTAAAAGTCTAACTTGCTAGTTGAGCCTTCGTGCCACGTTTCGTAAGGTAAAGACTGCGAATAGACCAAGTTATGTCTCGAAATTGCACAAAAACGTGAAATGCTCCTCTATGGAGAGAGTTGAGCACTTCCAAAGCATGAATGTGGACCGTTGTACTCTATTTAGTGCTCTTAAAAGTCTAACTTGCTAGTTGAGCCTTCGTGCCACGTTTCGTAAGGTAAAGACGCGAATAGACCAAGTTATGTCTCGAAATTGCACAAAAACGTGAAAAGCTCCTCTATGGAGAGAGTTGAGCACTTCCAAAGCATCAATGTGGACCGTTGTACTCTATTTAGTGCTCTTAAAAGTCTAACTTGCTAGTTGAGCCTTCGTGCCACGTTTCGTAAGGTAAAGACTGCGAATAGACCAAGTTATGTCTCGAAATTGCACAAAAACGTGAAATGCTCCCCTATGGAGAGAGTTGAGCAATTCCAAAGCATGAATGTGGACCGTTGTACTCTATTTAGTACTCTTAGAAGTCTAACTTGCTAGTTGAGCCTTCGTGCCACGTTTCGTAAGGTAAAGACGCGAATAGACCAAGTTCTGTCTCAAATTGCACAAAAACGTGAAAAGCTCCACTATGGAGAGAGTTGAGCAATTCCAAAGCATGAATGTGGACCGTTGTACTCTATTTAGTGCTCTTAAAAGTCTAACTTGCTAGTTGAGCCTTCGTGCCACGTTTCGTAAGGTAAAGACGCGAATAGACCAAGTTATGTCTCGAAATTGCACAAAAACGTGAAAAGCTCCTCTATGGAGAGAGTTGAGCAATTCCAAAGCATCAATGTGGACCGTTGTACTCTATTTAGTGCTCTTAAAAGTCTAACTTGCTAGTTGAGCCTTCGTGCCACGTTTCGTAAGGTAAAGACGCGAATAGACCAAGTTATGTCTCGAAATTGCACAAAAACGTGAAAATGCTCCCCTATGGAGAGAGTTGAGCAATTCCAAAGCATGAATGTGGACCGTTGTACTCTATTTAGTGCTCTTAAAAGTCTAACTTGCTAGTTGAGCCTTCGTGCCACGTTTCGTAAGGTAAAGACGCGAATAGACCAAGTTATGTCTCGAATTGCACAAAAACGTGAAAAGCTCCTCTATGGAGAGAGTTGAGCACTTCCAAAGCATCAATGTGGACCGTTGTACTCTATTTAGTGCTCTTAAAAGTCTAACTTGCTAGTTGAGCCTTCGTGCCACGTTTCGTAAGGTAAAGACGCGAATAGACCAAGTTATGTCTCGAAATTGCACAAAAACGTGAAAAGCTCCTCTATGGAGAGAGTTGAGCACTTCCAAAGCATCAATGTGGACCGTTGTACTCTATTTAGTGCTCTTAAAAGTCTAACTTGCTAGTTGAGCCTTCGTGCCACGTTTCGTAAGGTAAAGACGCGAATAGACCAAGTTATGTCTCGAAATTGCACAAAAACGTGAAATGCTCCTCTATGGAGAGAGTTGAGCACTTCCAAAGCATGAATGTGGACCGTTGTACTCTATTTAGTGCTCTTAAAAGTCTAACTTGCTAGTTGAGCCTTCGTGCCACGTTTCGTAAGGTAAAGACGCGAATAGACCAAGTTATGTCTCGAAATTGCACAAAAACGTGAAAAGCTCCCTATGGAGAGAGTTGAGCACTTCCAAAGCATGAATGTGGACCGTTGTACTCTATTTAGTGCTCTTAAAAGTCTAACTTGCTAGTTGAGCCTTCGTGCCACGTTTCGTAAGGTAAAGACGCGAATAGACCAAGTTATGTCTCGAAATTGCACAAAAACGTGAAAAGCTCCCCTATGGAGAGAGTTGAGCAATTCCAAAGCATGAATGTGGACCGTTGTACTCTATTTAGTGCTCTTAAAAGTCTAACTTGCTAGTTGAGCCTTCGTGCCACGTTTCGTAAGGTAAAGACGCGAATAGACCAAGTTATGTCTCGAATTGCACAAAAACGTGAAAAGCTCCTCTATGGAGAGAGTTGAGCACTTCCAAAGCATGAATGTGGACCGTTGTACTCTATTTAGTGCTCTTAAAAGTCTAACTTGCTAGTTGAGCCTTCGTGCCACGTTTCGTAAGGTAAAGATGCGAATAGACCAAGTTATGTCTCGAATTGCACAAAAACGTGAAAATGCTCCTCTATGGAGAGAGTTGAGCACTTCCAAAGCATGAATGTGGACCGTTGTACTCTATTTAGTGCTCTTAAAAGTCTAACTTGCTAGTTGAGCCTTCGTGCCACGTTTCGTAAGGTAAAGATGCGAATAGACCCAGTTATGTCTCGAAATTGCACAAAAACGTGAAATGCTCCCTCTATGGAGAGAGTTGAGCACTTCCAAAGCATGCAATGTGGACCGTTGCACTCTATTTAGTGCTCTTAAAAGTCTAACTTGCTAGTTCGAGCCTTCGTGCCACGTTTCGCAACGTAAAGACGCGAATAGACCAAGTTCTGTCTCAAATTGCACAAAAACGTGAAAAGCTCCACTATGGAGAGAGTTG
Organism: Tripterygium wilfordii; assembly: GCF_013401445.1. NCBI lineage: Eukaryota > Viridiplantae > Streptophyta > Magnoliopsida > Celastrales > Celastraceae > Tripterygium > Tripterygium wilfordii. Next base: position 5,357,998 of record NC_052232.1, on the reverse strand, counting down.
AGCAATTCCAAAGCATGAATGTGGACCGTTGTACTCTATTTAGTGCTCTTAAAAGTCTAACTTGCTAGTTGAGCCTTCGTGCCACGTTTCGTAAGGTAAAGACGCGAATAGACCAAGTTATGTCTCAAATTGCACAAAAACGTGAAAAGCTCCTCTATGGAGAGAGTTGAGCACTTCCAAAGCATCAATGTGGACCGTTGTACTCTATTTAGTGCTCTTAAAAGTCTAACTTGCTAGTTGAGCCTTCGTGCCACGTTTCGTAAGGTAAAGATGCGAATAGACCCAGTTATGTGTGAAATTGCACAAAAACGTGAAATGCTCCCCTATGGAGAGAGTTGAGCACTTCCAAAGCATGAATGTGGACCGTTGTACTCTATTTAGTGCTCTTAAAAGTCTAACTTGCTAGTTGAGCCTTCGTGCCACGTTTCGTAAGGTAAAGACGCGAATAGACCAAGTTATGTCTCGAATTGCACAAAAACGTGAAAAGCTCCTCTATGGAGAGAGTTGAGCACTTCCAAAGCATCAATGTGGACCGTTGTACTCTATTTAGTGCTCTTAAAAGTCTAACTTGCTAGTTGCAGCCTTCGTGCCACGTTTCGTAACGGTAAAGACGCGAATAGACCAAGTTCTGTCTCAAATTGCACAAAAACGTGAAAAGCTCCTCTATGGCGAGAGCTGAGCACTTCCAAAGCATCAATGTGGACCGTTGTACTCTATTTAGTGCTCTTAAAAGTCTAACTTGCTAGTTGAGCCTTCGTGCCACGTTTCGTAAGGTAAAGATGCGAATAGACCCAGTTATGTGTGAAATTGCACAAAAACGTGAAATGCTCCCCTATGGAGAGAGTTGAGCACTTCCAAAGCATGAATGTGGACCGTTGTACTCTATTTAGTGCTCTTAAAAGTCTAACTTGCTAGTTCGAGCCTTCGTGCCACGTTTCGTAAGGTAAAGACGCGAATAGACCAAGTTATGTCTCGAAATTGCACAAAAACGTGAAAAGCTCCTCTATGGAGAGAGTTGAGCAATTCCAAAGCATGAATGTGGACCGTTGTACTCTATTTAGTGCTCACAAAAGTCTAACTTGCTAGTTGAGCCTTCGTGCCACGTTTCGTAAGGTAAAGACGCGAATAGACCAAGTTATGTCTCGAATTGCACAAAAACGTGAAAATGCTCCTCTATGGAGAGAGTTGAGCACTTCCAAAGCATGAATGTGGACCGTTGTACTCTATTTAGTGCTCTTAAAAGTCTAACTTGCTAGTTGAGCCTCCGTGCCACGTTTCGTAAGGTAAAGATGCGAATAGACCCAGTTATGTGTGAAATTGCACAAAAACGTGAAATGCTCCCCTATGGAGAGAGTTGAGCACTTCCAAAGCATGAATGTGGACCGTTGTACTCTATTTAGTGCTCTTAAAAGTCTAACTTGCTAGTTGAGCCTTCGTGCCACGTTTCGTAAGGTAAAGATGCGAATAGACCAAGTTATGTCTCGAAATTGCACAAAAACGTGAAAAGCTCCTCTATGGAGAGAGTTGAGCACTTCCAAAGCATGAATGTGGACCTTTGCACTCTATTTAGTGCTCTTAAAAGTCTAACTTGCTAGTTGAGCCTTCGTGCCACGTTTCGTAACGTAAAGACGCGAATAGACCAAGTTCTGTCTCGAATTACACAAAAACGTGAAAAGCTCCTCTATGGAGAGAGTTGAGCACTTCCAAAGCATCAATGTGGACCGTTGTACTCTATTTAGTGCTCTTAAAAGTCTAACTTGCTAGTTGAGCCTTCGTGCCACGTTTCGTAAGGTAAAGATGCGAATAGACCCAGTTATGTGTGAAATTGCACAAAAACGTGAAATGCTCCCCTATGGAGAGAGTTGAGCAATTCCAAACCATGAATGTGGACCGTTGTACTCTATTTAGTGCTCTTAAAAGTCTAACTTGCTAGTTGAGCCTTCGTGCCACATTTCGTAACGTAAAGACGCGAATAGACCAAGTTCTGTCTCAAATTGCACAAAAACGTGAAAAGCTCCTCTATGGAGAGAGTTGAGCACTTCCAAAGCATGAATGTGGACCGTTGTACTCTATTTAGTGCTCTTAAAAGTCTAACTTGCTAGTTGAGCCTTCGTGCCACGTTTCGTAAGGTAAAGATGCGAATAGACCCAGTTATGTCTGAAATTGCACAAAAACGTGAAATGCTCCCTCTATGGAGAGAGTTGAGCACTTCCAAAGCATGAATGTGGACCGTTGTACTCTATTTAGTGCTCTTAAAAGTCTAACTTGCTAGTTGAGCCTTCGTGCCACGTTTCGTAAGGTAAAGACGCGAATAGACCAAGTTATGTCTCGAATTTCACAAAAACGTGAAAAGCTCCTCTATGGAGAGAGTTGAGCACTTCCAAAGCATCAATGTGGACCGTTGTACTCTATTTAGTGCTCTTAAAAGTCTAACTTGCTAGTTCGAGCCTTCGTGCCACGTTTCGTAAGGTAAAGACGCGAATAGACCAAGTTATGTCTCGAATTGCACAAAAACGTGAAAAGCTCCTCTATGGAGAGAGTTGAGCACTTCCAAAGCATCAATGTGGACCGTTGTACTCTATTTAGTGCTCTTAAAAGTCTAACTTGCTAGTTGAGCCTTCGTGCCACGTTTCGTAAGGTAAAGATGCGAATAGACCAAGTTATGTCTCGAAATTGCACAAAAACGTGAAAAGCTCCCCTATGGAGAGAGTTGAGCACTTCCAAAGCATGAATGTGGACCGTTGTACTCTATTTAGTGCTCTTAAAAGTCTAACTTGCTAGTTGAGCCTTCGTGCCACGTTTCGTAAGGTAAAGACTGCGAATAGACCCAGTTATGTGTGAAATTGCACAAAACGTGAAATGCTCCCCTATGGAGAGAGTTGAGCAATTCCAAAGCATGAATGTGGACCGTTGTACTCTATTTAGTGCTCTTAAAAGTCTAACTTGCTAGTTGAGCCTTCGTGCCACGTTTCGTAAGGTAAAGATGCGAATAGACCAAGTTATGTCTTGAAATTGCACAAAAACGTGAAATGCTCCTCTATGGAGAGAGTTGAGCACTTCCAAAGCATGAATGTGGACCGTTGTACTCTATTTAGTGCTCTTAAAAGTCTAACTTGCTAGTTGAGCCTTCGTGCCACGTTTCGTAAGGTAAAGATGCGAATAGACCCAGTTATGTCTCGAAATTGCACAAAAACGTGAAATGCTCCCCTATGGAGAGAGTTGAGCAATTCCAAAGCATGAATGTGGACCGTTGTACTCTATTTAGTGCTCTTAAAAGTCTAACTTGCTAGTTGAGCCTTCGTGCCACGTTTCGTAAGGTAAAGACGCGAATAGACCAAGTTATGTCTCGAATTGCACAAAAACGTGAAAAGCTCCTCTATGGAGAGAGTTGAGCACTTCCAAAGCATCAATGTGGACCGTTGTACTCTATTTAGTGCTCTTAAAAGTCTAACTTGCTAGTTGAGCCTTCGTGCCACGTTTCGTAAGGTAAAGACTGCGAATAGACCCAGTTATGTCTCGAAATTGCACAAAAACGTGAAATGCTCCCTCTATGGAGAGAGTTGAGCACTTCCAAAGCATAATGTGGACCGTTGTACTCTATTTAGTGCTCTTAAAAGTCTAACTTGCTAGTTGAGCCTTCGTGCCACGTTTCGTAAGGTAAAGATGCGAATAGACCAAGTTATGTCTCGAAATTGCACAAAAACGTGAAAAGCTCCTCTATGGAGAGAGTTGAGCACTTCCAAAGCATGAATGTGGACCGTTGTACTCTATTTAGTGCTCTTAAAAGTCTAACTTGCTAGTTGAGCCTTCGTGCCACGTTTCGTAAGGTAAAGACGCGAATAGACCAAGTTATGTCTCGAAATTACACAAAAACGTGAAAAGCTCCTCTATGGAGAGAGTTGAGCACTTCCAAAGCATGCAATGTGGACCGTTGTACTCTATTTAGTGCTCTTAAAAGTCTAACTTGCTAGTTGAGCCTTCGTGCCACGTTTCGTAAGGTAAAGATGCGAATAGACCCAGTTATGTCTGAAATTGCACAAAAACGTGAAAATGCTCCCCTATGAGAGAGTTGAGCAATTCCAAAGCATGAATGTGGACCGTTGTACTCTATTTAGTGCTCTTAAAAGTCTAACTTGCTAGTTGAGCCTTCGTGCCACGTTTCGTAACGGTAAAGATGCGAATAGACCAAGTTATGTCTCGAAATTGCACAAAAACGTGAAAAGCTCCTCTATGGAGAGAGTTGAGCACTTCCAAAGCATCAATGTGGACCGTTGTACTCTATTTAGTGCTCTTAAAAGTCTAACTTGCTAGTTGAGCCTTCGTGCCACGTTTCGTAAGGTAAAGACTGCGAATAGACCAAGTTATGTCTCGAATTGCACAAAAACGTGAAATGCTCCCCTATGGAGAGAGTTGAGCAATTCCAAAGCATGAATGTGGACCGTTGTACTCTATTTAGTGCTCTTAAAAGTCTAACTTGCTAGTTGAGCCTTCGTGCCACGTTTCGTAAGGTAAAGACGCGAATAGACCAAGTTATGTCTCGAAATTGCACAAAACGTGAAAAGCTCCCTCTATGGAGAGAGTTGAGCACTTCCAAAGCATGAATGTGGACCGTTGTACTCTATTTAGTGCTCTTAAAAGTCTAACTTGCTAGTTGAGCCTTCGTGCCACGTTTCGTAATGGTAAAGATGCGAATAGACCCAGTTATGTGTGAAATTGCACAAAAACGTGAAATGCTCCCCTATGGAGAGAGTTGAGCAATTCCAAAGCATGAATGTGGACCGTTGTACTCTATTTAGTGCTCTTAAAAGTCTAACTTGCTAGTTGAGCCTTCGTGCCACGTTTCGTAAGGTAAAGACGCGAATAGACCCAGTTCTGTCTCGAAATTGCACAAAAACGTGAAATGCTCCTCTATGGAGAGAGTTGAGCAATTCCAAAGCATGAATGTGGACCGTTGTACTCTATTTAGTGCTCTTAAAAGTCTAACTTGCTAGTTGAGCCTTCGTGCCACGTTTCGTAAGGTAAAGACGCGAATAGACCAAGTTATGTCTCGAAATTGCACAAAAACGTGAAAAGCTCCTCCTATGGAGAGAGTTGAGCAATTCCAAAGCATCAATGTGGACCGTTGTACTCTATTTAGTGCTCTTAAAAGTCTAACTTGCTAGTTGAGCCTTCGTGCCACGTTTCGTAAGGTAAAGATGCGAATAGACCCAGTTATGTCTGAAATTGCACAAAAACGTGAAAATGCTCCACTATGGAGAGAGTTGAGCAATTCCAAGCATGAATGTGGGACCGTTGTACTCTATTTAGTGCTCTTTAAAAGTCTAACTTGCTAGTTGAGCCTTCGTGCCACGTTTCGTAAGGTAAAGACTGCGAATAGACCCAGTTATGTCTGAAATTGCACAAAAACGTGAAAATGCTCCCTCTATGGAGAGAGTTGAGCACTTCCAAAGCATCAATGTGGACCGTTGTACTCTATTTAGTGCTCTAAAAGTCTAACTTGCTAGTTGAGCCTTCGTGCCACGTTTCGTAAGGTAAAGACGCGAATAGACCAAGTTATGTCTCAAATTGCACAAAAACGTGAAAAGCTCCTCTATGGAGAGAGTTGAGCAATTCCAAAGCATGAATGTGGACCGTTGTACTCTATTAGTGCTCTTAAAAGTCTAACTTGCTAGTTGAAGCCTTCGTGCCACGTTTCGTAGGTAAAGATGCGAATAGACCCAGTTATGTTTGAAATTGCACAAAAACGTGAAATGCTCCTCCTATGGAGAGAGTTGAGCAATTCCAAAGCATGAATGTGGACCGTTGTACTCTATTTAGTGCTCTTAAAAGTCTAACTTGCTAGTTGAGCCTTCGTGCCACGTTTCGTAAGGTAAAGACGCGAATAGACCAAGTTATGTCTCGAAATTGCACAAAAACGTGAAAAGCTCCCCTATGGAGAGAGTTGAGCAATTCCAAAGCATGAATGTGGACCGTTGTACTCTATTTAGTGCTCTTAAAAGTCTAACTTGCTAGTTGAGCCTTCGTGCCACGTTTCGTAAGGTAAAGACTGCGAATAGACCAAGTTATGTCTCGAAATTGCACAAAAACGTGAAAATGCTCCCCTATGGAGAGAGTTGAGCAATTCCAAAGCATGAATGTGGACCGTTGTACTCTATTTAGTGCTCTTAAAAGTCTAACTTGCTAGTTGAGCCTTCGTGCCACGTTTCGTAAGGTAAAGATGCGAATAGACCCAGTTATGTCTCGAAATTGCACAAAAACGTGAAATGCTCCCCTATGGAGAGAGTTGAGCAATTCCAAAGCATGAATGTGGACCGTTGTACTCTATTTAGTGCTCTTAAAAGTCTAACTTGCTAGTTGAGCCTTCGTGCCACGTTTCGTAAGGTAAAGATGCGAATAGACCCAGTTATGTGTGAAATTGCACAAAAACGTGAAATGCTCCCCTATGGAGAGAGTTGAGCAATTCCAAAGCATGAATGTGGACCGTTGTACTCTATTTAGTGCTCTTAAAAGTCTAACTTGCTAGTTGAGCCTTCGTGCCACGTTTCGTAAGGTAAAGACTGCGAATAGACCCAGTTATGTTCTCGAATTGCACAAAAACGTGAAATGCTCCTCTATGGAGAGAGTTGAGCACTTCCAAAGCATGAATGTGGACCGTTGTACTCTATTTAGTGCTCTTAAAAGTCTAACTTGCTAGTTGAGCCTTCGTGCCACGTTTCGTAAGGTAAGATGCGAATAGACCCAGTTATGTTTGAAATTGCACAAAAACGTGAAATGCTCCCCTATGGAGAGAGTTGAGCAATTCCAAAGCATGAATGTGGACCGTTGTACTCTATTTAGTGCTCTTAAAAGTCTAACTTGCTAGTTGAGCCTTTGTGCCACGTTTCGTAAGGTAAAGACGCGAATAGACCAAGTTATGTCTCGAATTGCACAAAAACGTGAAAGCTCCTCTATGGAGAGAGTTGAGCAATTCCAAAGCATGCATGTGGACCGTTGTACTCTATTTAGTGCTCTTAAAAGTCTAACTTGCTAGTTGAGCCTTCGTGCCACGTTTCGTAAGGTAAAGACTGCCGAATAGACCCAGTTATGTCTCGAAATTGCACAAAAACGTGAAAAGCTCCTCCTATGGAGAGAGTTGAGCACTTCCAAAGCATGAATGTGGACCGTTGTACTCTATTTAGTGCTCTTAAAAGTCTAACTTGCTAGTTGAGCCTTCGTGCCACGTTTCGTAACGGTAAAGACTGCGAATAGACCAGTTTATGTGTGAAATTGCACAAAAACGTGAAAATGCTCCTCCTATGGAGAGAGTTGAGCACTTCCAAAGCATGAATGTGGACCGTTGCTACTCTATTTAGTGCTCTTAAAAGTCTAACTTGCTAGTTGAGCCTTCGTGCCACGTTTCGTAAGGTAAAGATGCGAATAGACCAGTTATGTTTGAAATTGCACGAAAACGTGAAATGCTCCACTATGGAGAGAGTTGAGCAATTCCAAAGCATGAATGTGGACCGTTGTACTCTATTTAGTGCTCTTAAAAGTCTAACTTGCTAGTTCAGCCTTTGTGCCACGTTTCGTAAGGTAAAGACGCGAATAGACCAAGTTATGTCTCGAATTGCACAAAAACGTGAAAAGCTCCTCTATAGAGAGAGTTGAGCAGTTCCAAAGCATCAATGTTGACCGTTGTATTCTATTTAGTGCTCTTAAAAGTCTAACTTGCTAGTTGAGCCTTCGTGCCACGTTTCGTAAGGTAAAGATGCGAATAGACCCAGTTATGTGTGAAATTGTACAAAAACGTGAAATGCTCCCCTATGGAGAGAGTTGAGCAATTCCAAAGCATGAATGTGGACCGTTGTACTGTATTTAGTGCTCTTAAAAGTCTAACTTGCTAGTTGAGCCTTCGTGCCACGTTTCGTAAGGTAAAGATGCGAATAGACCAAGTTATGTTCTCGAATTGCACAAAAACGTGAAAATGCTCCTCTATGGAGAGAGTTGAGCAATTCCAAAGCATGAATGTGGACCGTTGTACTCTATTTAGTGCTCTTAAAAGTCTAACTTGCTAGTTGAGCCTTCGTGCCACGTTTCGTAAGGTAAAGACGCGAATAGACCAAGTTATGTCTCAAATTGCACAAAACGTGAAAAGCTCCTCTATGGAGAGAGTTGAGCACTTCCAAAGCATCAATGTGGACCGTTGTACTCTATTTAGTGCTCTTAAAAGTCTAACTTGCTAGTTGAGCCTCCGGGCCACGTTTCGTATGGTAAAGATGCGAATAGACCCAGTTATGTTTGAAATTGCACAAAAACGTGAAAAGCTCCTCTATGGAGAGAGTTGAGCACTTCCAAAGCATGAATAGTGGACCGTTTGTACTCTATTTAGTGCTCTTAAAAGTCTAACTTGCTAGTTGAGCCTTCGTGCCACGTTTCGTAACGTAAAGACGCGAATAGACCAAGTTATGTCTCAAATTGCACAAAAACGTGAAAAGCTCCTCTATGGAGAGAGTTGAGCACTTCCAAAGCATCAATGTGGACCGTTGTACTCTATTTAGTGCTCTTAAAAGTCTAACTTGCTAGTTGAGCCTTCGTGCCACGTTTCGTAAGGTAAAGATGCGAATAGACCAAGTTATGTTTGAAATTGCACAAAAAACGTGAAATGCTCCCCTATGGAGAGAGTTGAGCAATTCCAAAGCATGAATGTGGGACCGTTGTACCTCTATTTAGTGCTCTTAAAAGTCTAACTTGCTAGTTGAGCCTTCGTGCACGTTCGTAAGGTAAAGACTGCGAATAGACCAAGTTATGTCTCGAATTGCACAAATACGTGAAAAGCTCCATCTATGGAGAGAGTTGAGCACTTCCAAGCATCAATGTGGACCGTTTGTACTCTATTTAGTGCTCATTAAAATCCTAACTTGCTAGTGAGCCTTCGTGCCACGTTCGTAAGGTAAAGACGCGAATAGACCAAGTTATGTCTCGAATTGCACAAAAACGTAGAAAATGCTCCTCTATGGAGAGAGTTGAGCACTTCCAAAGCATCAATGTGGACCGTTGTACTCTATTTAGTGCTCTTACAAAGTCTAACTTGCTAGTTGAGCCTTCGTGCCACGTTTCGTAAGGTAAAGACGCGAATAGACCAAGTTATGTCTCGAATTGCACAAAAACGTGAAAAGCTCCTCTATGGAGAGAGTTGAGCACTTCCAAAGCATCAATGTGGACCGTTGTACTCTATTTAGTGCTCTTAAAAGTCTAACTTGCTAGTTCAGCCTTCGTGCCACGTTTCGTAACGTAAAGACGCGAATAGACCAGTTCTGTCTCCAAATTGCACAAAAACGTGAAATGCTCCCTATGGAGAGAGTTGAGCAATTCCAAAGCATGAATGTGGACCGTTGTACTCTAT